>NC_081552.1:207361940-207582205 GCF_963082655.1 Stomoxys calcitrans
AAATTAAATTTGTGTTTGTTTGTTTGTCGGTATGTTTGTTTGTTGCGTATAGACTCTAAAACGGCTGAACCGATTACCTTGACATTTTCGCAGATTGTGTAGGTTGGTCTGGAAGGAAGCGCAGGCTATATAGTTTTTTGATATCGGGAGGGGGGCGGACCCTCCCCTTTACCCACAAAGAACTCCCAAAAATATAAGTGGACCGATCGGGACAATATGGGATTCAAATGAAAGGTAATCGAGAGTAGAATACGAATTTCATAATAAAAGTTGTGTCCAAGTACCTGGAGGCTGCCCCAGCATCAAAACATCTTTAAATAGCTTTATTTGACGATCATGACAATATGGGACTCCAATGAAAGGTATTCGGGAGTAGATTACGAATATGGTCAGGAAGTAGGAATAGGCTTTATAATTTATTGATAACGGTAGGTCCGGACCCTCCATCGTTACCCCAAAAACACAACCCAAAATTAAAAGTGGACCGATAGGGACAATATAGGTATCCAATGAAAGGTATTGGGGAGTAGAATATGAATATGGTATTAAAATTTGAGTCTAAGTACCCATCGGGCCGCCCAAAACGCAAAACTCCCCCAAACAGACATATTGGACGTTCATTTCAACATGGGGCTGAAATTAAAGGTTTTCGAGGGTAGATTTCGAATTTGGCTTACAAAATCAGAACGAAGTATAGGGGGTCACGGCATCCCTCAAAAACGTCATTGGATCCATTATGACAAAATGATACTTGGCTGAACCGATTTTCTTAAAATTTTCATTGTGTACATTTGTCTGAAAGGAAACATTGGCTATATAATTTTTGGATATCGGGTGGAGGTGGACCCTCTCCCTTACCACATAAACGCCACTCATATCCGAAAGTGGTCCGATGGGCACAATAAGGGTATACAATTAAAGGTATAGGAGAGCAGAACACGAATATGTTATTAAAATTTGGGTCCCCACCCTCACCCAACCCCAAAACTCCTTTAAACATATATAGTCGATGTTCATGTCAATATGGGATTCAAATGAAAAGTATTTGGCGTAGATTAAAAATACAAAATTAGGTCGCCCACCTCCAAATGGGCATATAAGCCAACCATGGCTATATGGGAGTCAAATGCAAGGTATTAGGGAGTAGATTACGAATATTACATTAAAACTTGCGTTCAAGTCTATGTGGCGCTTTTCCTCCTAAAGATACGTCAAATGGATTATTTGACCCATTATGACAATATGGGGCTCAAATGAAAGGTATTTGAGAGTAGAAAACGAATTTGAAATCCAATTTTGGAGCCAAGTGTTTTGGGTTACGTCCTAAAGCACCCCCTAAACTGAATTTCATTTTAGTTGGGAATAAAGAACGAATTTGATATCTATTTTGAGTGCAAAGTGCCGATGGCCGCCCCAACCCCAAAAAGCCCTCCAAATGGTTGATATTAATCGGCCATGGTAATATGGGGCTGAAATTTAAGGGATTTGGAAATGCAGCACAAATTTAATATCCATATTTGAGTCGAAATGTCTGTCTGTCCCTCTCTCCCATAATGAGAACTTTACCCTAAGGAAGAAGATTACCACCAGGAACCGAGAAGGGGTAAATTCTCACACATCAATAAGTACTTTTCGATTCAAGTTTAATCTCAATGATAAGGGACCTTCTTTAATAGCCGATTACGAACGGCGTTCCGCAGTGCGACACCTCTTTGGGGAAAATTTTTAAATGACCATGCATAGCATTGTACTCCACAAATGTCGCCAACATTAAGAGGAGATAAACACCGCTTTGTCCGATGTTCTCGACAGGATTTGAACGCGTTCAGCGTCATAGGCTACAATGGCACGAATTCGATATTCCCATTCAGGGCGAAGTGTCCCCACTCTAAAAAGATATTAGAGAGTTAATGAAGGCGCAGAGGAGCGGGCCCGATTCGGCTAGTACTTAATATTCATGTAAGTCGTTGGGGATTGCAAATGGGCCATATTGGTTCAGATTGAGATATAGCTCCCATATAGAACAATCTCCCGATTTGCCTTCTTGAGCCCCTGGAAGCCCCAATTTGTGTCCGATTGAACTAAAAATTAGCAGATAGTGTTCTGTTATGACTTTCAACAACTGTGCCAAGTACGGTTCGAATCGGTCTATAACCTGATAAAGCTCCCATATAAACCGATCTCCCGATGTGCCTTCTTGAGCCCTTACAAGCCGCAATTTTTTTCCAATTTAGCTGAACTTTTGCATGTATTGTTCTGTTAAGACTTCCAACAACTATGCTAAGTACGGTCCAAATCGGTGTGTAACCTGATATAGCTCCCATATAAACCGATCTCCCGATTTGACTTCTTGAGCCGCTAGAAGACGCAATTTTTGTCCGATTTGGCTGAAATTTTGCATGTATTGTTCTGTTATGACTTCCAACGACTATGCTAAGTACGGTCCGAATCGGTCTATAACCTGGTTTAGCTCCCATATAAACCGATCTCTCGATTTGACTTCATGAGCCCCTGGAAGACGCAATTTTTGTCCGATTTGGCTGAAATTTTGCATGTATTATTCTGTTATGACTTCCAACAACTATGCTAAGTACGGTCCAAATCGGTGTGTAACCTGATATAGCTCCCATATAAACCGATCTCCCGATTTGACTTCTTGAGCCCCTGGAAGACGCAATTTTTGTGTGATTTGACTGATATTTTGCATGTAGTGTTCTGTTATGACTCTCAACAACTGTGTCAAGTACGTTCCAAATCGGTCTATAACCTGATATAGCTTCCATATAAACAGATCTCCCGATTTGACATCTTGAGCCCTTACAAGCAGAAAGTTTTGTCCGATTTGGCTGAAATTTTCCATGTATTGTTCTGTTATGGCTTCCAACAACTGTTCCAAGTACGGCCCTAATCGGAGTATAACCTGATATAACTCCCATATAAACCGGTCTCCCGATTTGACTTCTTGAGCCCCTGGAAGACGCAATTTTTCTCCGATTTGGCTGAAATTTTGCATGTTTTGTTCTGTTATGACTTCCAACAATTATGCTAAGTACGGTCCAAATCGGTGTATAATCTGATATAGCTTGTATATAAACTGATCTCCCGATTTGACAATTTTCATCCGATTTAGCTGAAATTTTGCACATAGTGTTATGTTATGACTCTCAATAACTGTGCCAAATACGGCCCAAATCGGTCTATAACCAGATATAGCTCCCATATTTTAGCCGAAACCATGGTGGTGGGTTCCCAAGATTCGGCCCGGTCGAATATAGCACGGTTTTACTTGTTATATATTAGAAGGTTGTTGAGAAAATGCCTCTATGATATAAATACCACATTAACCACGCTCGCATGCAACCCTGTCTATTAGCTCTACTTTTTTCTCATGCATGTGTTTTTGTGTAATGGCAGATTTTTTGTCTACACAATTACACTACTCCCATGGTATACATATGATTCTGTGCACTTGTTGGAAGCTGTTTTGATGGCTTTGAATGGCAGACAATGTGGCAACAGTACTCACTGTTGCTCCGTGTGCCCAGGTTCGAATTCCGGCTCTGCCAATTTT
Organism: Stomoxys calcitrans; assembly: GCF_963082655.1. Classification (NCBI taxonomy): domain Eukaryota; kingdom Metazoa; phylum Arthropoda; class Insecta; order Diptera; family Muscidae; genus Stomoxys; species Stomoxys calcitrans. Next base: position 207,365,512 of record NC_081552.1, read on the forward strand.
TTTTTTAAGTTTTTTTCCTGTAAGTGCGAAGGGGTATACTAATTTCGTCATTCTGTTTGTAACTACTTGAAATATTCGTCTGAGACCCCATAAAGTATATATATTCTTGATCGTCGCGACATTTTATGTCGATCTAGCCATGTCCGTCTGTCTATCGAAAGCACGCTAACTTCCGAAGGAATAAAGCTAGCCGCTTGAAATTTTGCACAAATATTTCTTATTAGTGTAGGTTGGTTGGTTGGTTGGTTGGTTGGTATTGTAAATGGGCCATATCGGTCCATGTTTTGATATAGTTGCCATATAAACCGATCTTTGGTCTTGACTTCTTGAACCTCTAGAGTGCGCAATTCTTATCCGATTGAAATGAAATTTTGCACTACGTGTTTTGTTATGATATCCAACAACTGTGCCAAGTATGGTTCAAATCGGTTCATAACCTGATATAGCTGCCATATAAACCGATCTTGGGTCTTGACTTCTTGAGTCTCTATAGGTCGCAATTATTATCCGATTTGCCTGAAATTTTTTACGATGGATCCTCTCATGACCATAAACATACGTGTTTATTATGGTCTGAATCGGTCTATAGCCTGATACAGCTTTCATATAAATCGATCTCTCTATTTTACTTCTTAAGCCCCCAAAGGGCGCAATTCCTATTCGAATTGGCTGACATTTTACACAGGTCTCCAACATATAATATAATTGTGGTCCAAACCGGACCATATCTTGATATCGCTCTAATAGCAGAGCAAATCTTTTCTTATTTCCATTTTTGCCTAAGAAGAGATGCCGCGAAAAGAACTGGACAAATGCGATCCATGGTGGAGGGTATATAAGATTCGGCCCTGCCGAACTTAGCACGCTTTCACTAGTTTTTTTCTACGAGAAACCAACGCTTTATCCATAAAGGGATGATCCCTTTTTATGCAGGTGCTTACAAATACAGTGACACAGAAAAGTCTACATACCCTGCTGAAAAATCGTGTTTTACAAAACAAAATTTTTATACGAAAAAGTGTTTCCGCCAAATATTGAATGTTGCTGAAATTGTTCACCGTGGTCACTTGGTTTATAAATAGTCAACAATTTTGGTGCTACATCATATCCTCATTAAATAAGTGTCAGTTTATGAAGTCGCCATATACGAAAAGGTATGTAGACTTATCTGTGCCACTGTATATCCTTTGTATGTTCGTCCTTTTCTTAGGTCAAGGTACCATCCTTTATTCGAATTAGAGTCAATATCGAGACGTTAAAACGCGTGTTCACGTGGTTCCCTTAAGTCCCCCAGTACTTCTGTTGATACAGGATGGCCAAAGAAAAAGTGCTCAACCCCTATATGGTTGGACTCAACTCAACTATAAATGCGATCTCCCTTGGATTCAGCCCTGATGAATTGATTACCTTGTATACCTGTTACATCTCCTTATATGGGAGCATTATCTTTAACTACCGCAATGCTTTCCTAGTAGGTGGTTGGCTAATCGAATATTGTCTTTGCTCAAATTGGTTGCATTTTCCTCGATGAGACAAACTGAGTTTGCATTAAAATAAATACTCTATAATGCTCCCCCTAGATGCTCGCCTATAAATATTCCATTATCGCCATGTTCAAGTCTTTTGGAGCCACAATAGCACAACCGCATCTGTGACAGACTTAACATTTTGTGCAAAAAGGATGCCTGGATGCGGTGGCTTTTTATGACGTTTTAAGGATGCTTAAATTCTGACAAAAAATAACAACATGGCAAAAGGTAAGGGAAACAGCAACTCTGAATAAAAAAAGACGTTCAAGAAGCCACATGCACATGTCTACTACAGAATGCAACAACGAACCCACAAGCTGAAAACATGAAAAGTATTCGTAGCCATGAAATGGAGAAATGGGAAGTGCATGCCACAAGCACACACGCAGAGCATTTGAGTTAAGAAAACTTTTTGAAAATAATCCTCGAGTTTTCTTTGAAGTTAGTCAGGGGGTAAGAAAAAAATGTGGGGTGGCGTTGGTTGGTATTGGTGTTATGAGCCACCCACACAACTTTCCCATTCTATCGCATTCGCTTCGAAACATTTACCTTGCTAGAATATTTTGTAAATAAATACAAATTTACCACATCAAAAGTTCAGAAGCGGATTTAAAGCGGTCCGCTTAAACACAAGGCCTCTTAAAGGAAAGGAAAACTTAACGTAGGATCACAATGTGAAGTGCAATGTTCGGGAGAAATGAAAGGCCTTCTAACATGCCTTCCATGGCAATAAAGTAGTAGCAAATTCACATTCATCACTTCTTTGGTCATTGCCAACAACAGGTTTCCATGGATAATGGTGTGGTAGATGGAGAGATCAAATTCCATACACTGATAGAAAAATGACGGTACTTTGCCAATACCGCCTGGTATTATTTTGTGCGCGTCATTGGCAAAGATTTTTAATACCATTTGGTAACAATTTAATACCAGACAAAGGAGACTATTAAGAATTGACGGCTTCACATTTGTGTTCTTGTCATATGAAAACCACTTCTGGGAATCAATGGATATGGAATCAATTGCTGAATACAAAGAATTGGGGTTGGCCACGGTGTACGATTACTTTTTGTTATTATTAACATAAATAATCAAAATATTGGGTTGCCCAAGAAGTAATTGCGGATTTTTTAAAAGAAAGTAAATACATTTTCTATAAAACTTAGAATGAACTTTAAACGAATATACTTTTTTTACACTTTTTTTCTAAAGCAAGCTAAAAGTAACAGCTGATAACCGACAGAAGAAAGAATGCAATTACAGAGTCACAAGCTGTGAAAAAATTTGTCAACGCCGACTATATGAAAAATCCGCAATTACTTTTTGGGCAACCCAATGAAATTAGATTAAAATTATTTTCAGTAGTTTTTATATCCACCACCCTGGGGATATACTAATCTAGTCATTCCGTTTGTAACACCTCGAAATATTGATCTAGGACCCCATAAAGTATCTTCTTCATTGTCTCGAAATTCTGATTCCAATCAGCCATGTCCGTCCGTCCGTCTGTTGAAATCACGATAGCGGTCGAATGCGAGAAGCTAGCCGCTTGAAATTTTTCAGAGATACTTTATATTGATGTAGGTCATTGGGGATTGCAAATGGACCATATCGGTTCAGATTTGAATATAGCTCCCAATTAAAACCGATTCGTGAGCCCATGGAAGCCACAGTTGTTGACCGATTTGGCTGAAATTTTGCATATAGTGTTCTGTTATGACTTCCAATAACTGTGCTAAATACAGTCCAAATCGGTCAAGAATCGGATAAAGCTCCCATATAAACCGATCTCCCGATTTGACTTATTGAGCCCCTGGAATCCGCAATGTTCATCTGATTTGACTGAAATTTTGAACATGATGTTCTGTTATGACTCGCAACAAATGTACCAAGTACGGTTCAAATCGGTCAAGAACATGTTACAGCTCCCATATAAACCGATCTCCCGATGTGACTTCTTCAGCCCTTACAAGCCAAGATTTTTTTCCGATTTGGCTGAAATTTAGCATATAGTGTTCTGTTATGACTCTCAACAACTGCGCCAAGTACGGTTCAATTCGGTGTATAACTAGTTATAGCTCTCATATTTTAGCAGAATCCATGGTGGGGGGTTTCCAAGATTCGGCCCCGCCGAACTTAGCACGCTTTTACTTGTTTTTGGTTCATTAGGGGGTGGAAACATCAATAACGGTTTGGTACTAAAGCCAATAAAGGTCTGTTGCTAAAATCAATGACAGATTGGTATTAATACCAATACCAGCTCGGTATTTAAACCAATACCAGTTCGGTAATAAGGCTAGCACCAAACGGTACTGATCATTTCATGTTTGATCCATAGCATCCGGTATTGTTTTTGTACCATACGGTGTTGCTTTGCTATCAATACCGTATGGTACTGAAATGAGCACGTTTGGTATCAACTTTTCTCTGGGTGTCCTTCAAGTTGTCATTTTCCAGCTCTTTCAAAAGGAATTCCACAGAAGGCTTTTTATAAAACCCATGTCTGAATTACAACTTAACTTAAAACCATAAGGTAAAATCGTCACCTTGTCTTCAAGCTTGATCAGAGACTATGCGAGAAAGAAGGTAACAACAAGTAAAATCGTGCCAAGTTCGGCCGGGTCGAATCTTGGAAACCTACCATCATAGATTCTTTTAAAAATTTATATAAAATAAATTAAGTTCAAGGGCATAATTTTATTCTACATACCAAACTTCTGTCAAACCGGCAAAAATTGAAGCTTCTAGGAACCAAACAAGGATGACTGAGAGACCGGTTTACATGGGAGCCATATAAGGTTATAGACTGATTTGGGGCGTATTTGGCACAGTTATTGGAAATAGTAACAGAACACCGAATGCAAAATTTCAGCAAAATCGGATTGCGGCTTCCAGGGGCTCAAGAAGTCAAATTCGGAGATTGGTTTATATGGTAGCTATATCAGGTTACAGACCGATTTCTACCGTATTTGGCATAGTTATTGGAAGTCATAACAGAACACTATATGTAAAATTTCAGCCAAATCGAATAAAAAAATTGCTGCTTCCAGGGGCTCAAGAAGGCAAATCGAGAGATCGGTTTATATGGGAGCTATATCAGGTTATAGACAAATTTGGACCGTATTTGCCACAATTATTGCCAGTCAGAACAGAACGCTACATGCAAAATTTCAGCCAAATCGGACAAAAACTGAGGATTCTAGAGGCTCAAGAAGGCAAATCGAGAGATCGGTTTATATGGGAGCTATATCAAAATCTAAACCAATATTACTCATTTGCAATCTCCAAGGACCTACATCAATACTTAGTATATGTACAAAAACTGAAAATTATGTGTACACTCATGCGCATGTTCATGCGTTGCATAATAAAACAAAGAGCATAAGAATAAATGTGACTTGCCATCAACGCTACCGTAAAGGGCTGGACATCGCTGTTGTAGTCCTTTGTGTCCCGTTATAATACCGAAAGCTATGCTGATCTCCTTCTTATTTTCCTTCATTAATATCCTTGTCTTCCCATGATCCGAATGTCCCCATAGGATTGTCGTCGTCCTACCGACCGTTTCGCTGTTCCACAGTGTTGCATCCACGTTTGTCGCCCACGCCCTTAACTTGGGCTGCGTCTAACCGAAAGGCTTCGGTTAACCAGCTGTCCTCTAGCCTTCATTGCCAAATCGTCTGCTCTTACATATCCCCTTACTCCGCTATGGCCCGCCATCAAAACAATGCGGATCGTTTAAAGCAGGGGCAAACTTCTCACATATCAATGAGTGCTATCCGATTCCAATATTAAGCTCAATGATACGGAACCTCTTTTTATAGCCTAGTCCCAATGGCGGGCCGCAGTGCGAAACCTCTTTGAAGAGAAGTTTTTGCATGGCACAGTATCTCATAAATGTTGCCAGTTTTAGGATAACAGCTGAAAAACATTTTTTCTGATGTCAACGCCAGGATTCAAACCAGGCGTTGACCTTCATAAGCGGACATACTTACGCCGGTGAACGAATAAAAATACGAATAAAATAGATGGGATGACCAGTGTTGAGTTAGCGAAGATGTGCGAATCTTTACTGGGATAACGGATTGTCAGGCCTGTCTGATATACCGTGCACATTCCAAAGTGTGCATGCTGCCTTCTCCCTCCTTTTATGTCTTCATCTGCTTACCTTGTATTCCAGGTTTCGTTATACTCTCCACCATAGGATGGGGGGTATACTAATTTCGTCATTCTGTTTGTAACTACTCGAAATATTCCTCTGAGACCCCATAAAGTATATATATTCTAGATCGTCGCGACATTTTATGTCGATCTAGGCATGTCCGTCCGTCTGTCTGTCGAAAGCACGCTAACTTCCGAAGGAGTAAAGCTAGCCGCTTGAAATTTTGCACAAATACTTCCTATTAATGTAGGTCGGTTGGTATTGTAAATGGGCCATATCGGTCCACGTTTTGATATAGGTGCCATATAAACTTCTTGAGCCTCTAGAGTGCGCAATTCTTATCCGATTGGAATGAAATTTTGCACGACGTGTTTTGTTATTATATCCAACAACTGTGCCAAGTATGGTTCAAATCGGTTCAAAACCTGATATAGCTGCCATATAAACCGATCTTGGGTCTTGACTTCTTGAGCTTCTAGAGGGCGCAATTATTATCCGATTTGCCTGAAATTTTGTACGACTGATCCTCACATGACCATCAACAGACGTGTACAATATGGTCTGAATCGGTCTATAGCCTGATACAGCTCCCATTTAAATGGATCTCTCTATTTTACTTCTTGAGCCCCCAAAGGGCGCAATTCTTATTCGAATTGGCTGACATTTTTCACAGGTCTCCAATATATAATTTTATTGTGGTCCAAACCGGACCATATCTTGATATCGCTCCAATAGCAGAGCAAATCTTTTCTTATATCCTTTTTGCCTAAGAAGAGATGCCGGGAAAAGAACTTGACAAATGCGATCCATGATGGAGGGTATATAAGATTCAGCCCGGCCGAACTTGTTTTTACCTACATTTTCTTTCTAACTGGGGTATCACAATGGGCCAAACCAAGGCGGATTTAAGAAGGTGGTCTCACACGATCAGCTGTTAACAGCCGGTTGCATTCTTTTTGTTGTTATTTTCTTTCTCGCACATTATCTACTCATGTACACACACGCGAAACGTCGATCAGCTTGATGACAAGATGGCGGATTGCACTATATGATTTGTGGTTGTTGTACAAATAACTAACCTTCATGGCCTTGAATTCACTCTAATGAAAGGCTAATTAGAGCTGACAAACTATCGATTGTCACAACATTCGATATTTTTGATATTTCTAATAATAAATTTCGACAGCATCGATACTATCGTTAATTTTCCATCACCTACATTTCGAACGAAAATGAGAAGTGAAAATCAGGAGATCGATTTATCTAGAAGCAATATCAATGCACAGACCAAATAAAACAAAATTTAATAAGGTCAGTTGGAAGCCATGCAAGAAATCGTTGTACAAAATGTTAGCCTTATTGGATGAAAGTTGCGCCCTCTATAGGCGCAATGTATCTTAAGGGATACATTCAGTGTCGGATGGCATATTTTTGTTAGATTTTGCAAAAATGTTAACTTTGCCGATAGTATCGATAGGAAAAATGTCAACCGATATTCAAACCAAAAATAAAATATCGATAGTGCCATCGATAATTTGCCAGCTCTAATGCTTATCATTCAACCTAAATCTAAGCTTAGCTTTGTGTTCTCTGAATAATATTTCGTTTAAGGCCCGCAGAGGAATTGCCATTTTCCTACAGGATATTATCAACGCGGCTGGTTATTTATCCTATTCACATAGCTTACGTACGTTGTATTTGTGTAGTATGTTGGCATTAGGAAAGTATCCCTAGCAACATTTTTAGATATTCTTTAAAATAAGTCAAGATCATAAGTCTCAAAATTCTATTTAGAAACAAGTAAAAGCGTGCTAAGTTCTTTCAAACTAGAGAAAATTAAAGCTTCTAGGAACCGAACAAGGAAGATCGAGATACCGCTTTACATGGGAGCTATATCAGGTTATATACTGATTTGGACCGTACTTGGCACAGTTGTTGGAAGTCATAACAGATTACTACATGCAAAGTTTCAGCCAAATCGGGCAAAAATTGCGGCTTATAAGGGCTCAAGAAGTCAAGATCGGGAGATCGGTTTATATGGAAGCTATATCAGGTTATGGACCGATTTGGAACGTACCAAACGCCGTTGTTGAGAGTCATAACAGAATACTATGTGCAAAATTTCAGCCAAATTGGACAAATATTGCGCCTTCCAGTGGCTCAAGAAGTCAAATCGGGAGATCGGTTTTTATGGTAGCTATATCAGGTTACAGACTGTTTCGGACCGTTGGAAGTCATAAAGGAATACTATATGCAAAATTTTAGCCGAATTGGACAAAAATTGCGCCTTCCAGGGGCTCAAGAAGTCAAATCGGGTGCTCGGTTTACATGGGAGCTATACCTATATATGAACCGATGTGACCCATTTGCAATCCCCAACGACCTACATCAATATTAAGTATTTGTGCAAAATTATTATGTTATTTCGACAGACGGACATGGTTAGATCAACTCAGAATGTCGAGGCAATCAAGAGTATGAATACCTATTGAAAGGTCAAATCAGGGGATTGGTTTATTTGGGGGGCTATATTAGTATATAGATCGATTAGGATCATACATGTCTGGGATGTTGGAAGTCAAAACAAACGTCCTTATGCAAGTTTCAGTATGATCGGACTAAACTTGAGGTTTCTGGGGGATAAAGAACTAAAAATCAATTTGTGTTTGTTTGTTTGTTTGTGTGTTCCTTATAGACTCAGAAACGGCTGAACCGATTTTCTTGAAAATTTCAATGATGGTGCATAATGATCCCGTGGTGAAAATAGGGTACTAAATTTTTTGATATCTGAAGGGGGGGCGGACCCTCCCCCTTACCCTAATTTTCAGAAACGCCAGATCTCGGAGATGGATGGTGTGATTTAAGCGAAATTTTGTGGGCTCTCATATAGTACCCTAAAAATAAAAATTTGGTATCCAAATTTCGGATGGGGTACCTAGGGGGGCCGCCCCTTCCTAAAACCTACGAAACATATATTTAGACCAATCACGACGATATGGGACTCAAATGAAAGTTATTTAGGATAAGAAAACGTGTCTGATATCCAATTTTCGGACCAAGTGTTAGGGGGACCACCCCAACCCCCAAAACATCCCTAAATCGGACATATTTACCGACCATGGCAATATGGGACTCAAATGAAAGATATTTGCGAATAAAATACGAATATAATATCCAAATGTGGGACCACGTTCCTGGGGGTCCATCCCTTCCCCAAAACACCCCCCAAACAGGACTTATTAACTAACCATAAGAATATGGGGCTTAAATAAAAGGTATTTGAGTGTAGAATTCGAATCTGATATCCAAATATGGGACCAAGTGATTGGGGGGCCGCCTTTCCCCAACAACATCCCCCAAAGGGGATAAATTTACGACCATAGCAATATGGGGCTCAAATGAAAGGTCTTTGGGAGTAAAGCACGAATCTGATATCAATATTCGGGAAAAGTGTCTATGGGTGTCTGGGGGACTCACCCCCGAAAACACCCCAAAATCAGATACATTTGAGTATATCGGGCTGAAATGAAGTATTTTAAGAATGAAGTACACCTTACATCCAAACTTAAATTCGTAGACCAATTAAGATCATATGGGATTCCGATAAATGCACTTATATTGTTAAACTGTTAGTCAAGCGATATACTATTGGGTTGCCCAAAAAGTAATTGCGGATTTTTTAAAAGAAAGTAAATGCATTTTTAATAAAACTTAGAATGAACTTTAATCAAATATACTTTTTTTCTAAAGCAAGCAAAAAGTAACAGCTGATAACTGACAGAAGAAAGAATGCAATTACAGAGTCACAAGCTGTGAAAAAATTTGTCAACGCCGACTATATGAAAAATCCGCAATTACTTTTTGGGCAACCCAAAACAATATTTTCGTAGCAATGTATTTCACTAAAAGCTCTCTAAATGTCGAAAATGAATATTCCAAGGAAAATTTTTTTCCATATGAAGTAAAAGAAGGCGCAGCGAAGCGAGCCCGTGTCAGCTAGTATCAGTATAAAGACAAATTCGGATCATACTCAATGCGGATGTTGGAAGTCAGAACAGAAGGCCTTGAGGCTTCTAGGGGCTCAAGAAGTCAAATCTGGGAATCGGTTTATATGGGATGGTGTGGAATGGGATGATGAAAGTCAGAACAGAAGTCCTTGTGCCAAATTTCAGTCAAATTGAATGACAATTAAGACCTCTAGGCGCTCAAGAAGTCAAAACAGGGGATCGGTTTATATGGGGACACTATATCCAAATCTGAACCGATGTGAACCATTAGCGTTGATAAGAAGTGTCTGTGAAAAAATTTAATTACATCTACTTTATAGCCTAAAGATTAATATTTCGAAGAGTTAAAAACTGAAAGACTAGATTAGTATATGGGCCTTCCTATATGGAGGTCATATAAAGGTTTTCTTGTAGGAGTTCCTTCCCCCATATTCTTGGTGTGATAACATTTTATGTTACTTGTCACTTTAAAGAAATGTACCTGCATCCACAGTGATGTATGGATACTTGTTAAAATATAAGCTACACACCTTGTCTACAGGGAGGAAGTGCAAATGTATCTGCACATTACTTGTAGAAAGGTGCCTCACGTGAAAAATTCCATAGTAGATTAGTTATAAGACTATATTTGAGGGGATATATTCAATTTTTCATGTCGTTTGCAACACATCGAAATATCCATTTCCGACCCTAAAAGATATATATATATATATATATATATATATATATTCTCAATCGTCTTAAAAATCTAAGAATATCTAGCCATGTCCGTCCGTCTCTCTGTGGAAATCATGCTGCAGTCTTTAAAAATAGAGATATTGGGTTGCCCAAAAAGTAATTGCGGATTTTTTAAAAGATTACTTTTTGGGCAACCCAATATTAAGCTCAAGCTTTGCACAGATTCTTTTTCTGTCCATAGGCAGGTTAAGGTTGAAGATGGGCTATATTGGACTATAGCTTGATATAGCTCCCATATGGATCGATCTGGCGATTAAAGGTGTTAGGCCCAATAAAGTTACATTTATTATCCGATTTCGCTGAAATTTGGGACAGTGAGTTGCGTTAATTCTCTCAACATCCTTCTTTACTACGGTCCAGATCGGTCCAGATTTAGATATAGCTGCCACATAGACCGATCTCTCGATTTAGTGTCTTTGGCCCATAAAAGGCGCATTTATTGTTCGATTTCGCTGAAATTTGGGACAGTTAGTTATATTGGCCTATTGACATCTTTATTGAATTTGGCACAGATTGTTCCAGATTTGGATATAGCTGTCATAGCTCTCGATATAAGGTCTTGGGGTCCTAAATGGGCTCTTTTATTGTCAAATTTCTCAGAAATTTGGTATATAGAGATTAATATTGACTGGCTCTACAGGAACATGATTGGACCAATACTTACTTACGCCTCAGTAGTTTGGTAGACTGCTGTGGAGAAAAAGTGCAATATAAGGACCATACAACAGGTTCAGGGAACATGTTGTCTTGGCATAGGCGGAGCCATAAGGACCACGCCCACTAGGGCACTGGTGACTATTCTAGATATTCGACCCATTGACATACAGATTAATTGTAAGGTATCCACTGCGGCTATGAGACTTAAGGCGATGGGGTAATGGATTGAGGATGGCAGCAGCTCATACCATCGCGGTATAATCGAGGCGACTATAGGAAACCTGAAAGGAAGGGATGAGATTCCCGATCGGATACTTGAGACGACACTTGGGGTCGAGTGCGAGGCACTGTTGCCATCGGCATAGTCTTGAACCGACGGAACCGTAGTAGCCCCATCTGGAAGATCATGTTACACGAAAGGATCAAAGTTCGAGGACAGTGTGGGCCTGGGGGTCTACATTGAGAACCCTGGGCACTGAGATCTGATTTAGACTGCCTGACCATAATACGGTCCTGCAGGCGGAGATCCGGGCGATCACGGAATGCGTGAGGTGGTGTGATGCTAACGCGAGGACTTCGAGTGTGAACATCTTTACGGACAGTAAACAGGCCATAAGGGCAACAACAACCAGGAGGGTAAGGTCGCGAACAGTCTTGCAGTGTAAGAAGGGGATTAACGCCTTCTCTGAGGATGGCAAAATCCGCATCGTTTTGTGCCGGTCCATACGTGAGAAAGGCGGAATGAAAGGGCAGACGATTTGGCGGTGAAGGCCAGAGGACTGTCGTCAATAAACTTGGTTAACCCGAAGCCTTTCGGGTCGACGCAGTCCAAGTTAAAGGAGTGGGCGACGAATGCGTATGCAACATTGTGGAACAGCGAAACAGTCGGTAGGACGGTGGGGGAATCCAGATCGTAAGAAGAATAGCCTATTACTGAAAGGAAGCAAGAAGGAGGTCAGTATAGCTATTGGTATCATAACGGGCCACATAGGACTACGAGCTCACTTATGTAAAATCGGTGTGGCATGTCATAGCATGTGTAGGGCATGCAGGCAAGATGATGAGTCGTTGGGGCATTCATTTTGTCACTTTGCCCGGCTTACGCGTCTAATAGATACCGGCACTTAGGTGAGGACACAATACCAGACATGAACCAATTAAGGGGCGTGGCATGGAAAAAAATTAAGGATTTTTTAAGTAGCACAGCATTCCTAACTTTAATTTCTTTTTCGAGGTTACTTTTTTGTATTTAGAGCGTACAGCAAGCCGCTTTCTGGCTTAGGTGTATGTCCATAGTGGCATAGGGCCCTATTTTCAACCTAATCAAACCTATTGCAACTGGGCCATATCGGTTCCGATTTAGATATAGCTTCCATATAAACCGATCTCCCGATTTTAATTTCTTGAGCCGCTGGAATCCGCAATTTTTTCCGATTTGGTTAAAACTTTGCACGTAGTGTTCCGATACGACTTCCAACAATTGTGCCAAGTACGGTTCACAGCGGTCTATAATCTGTTATAGCTCCCATATAAACCGATCTCCCAATTTGACTTCTGAATCCCTTACAAGCCGAAATTTTTGTCCGATTTGGCTGAATCTGTGTCTAGTATTGTCAAAATCGATCTATAACCTGATATAGCTCCCATATAAACAGGTCTCCCGATATGACTTCTTGAGCCCCTGGAAGCTGCAATTTTTGTCCGATTTGGCTGAAATTTTGCATGTAGTGTCCACTTAGGACTTCCAACTACTGCGTACGGTTCAAATCGGTCTATAACTTGATATTGCTCCCATATAAACCGATCTCCTGATTTGACTTCTTGACCGCTTGTAAATTTCAGTTTTCATCCGATTTGGCGGAAATTTTGCAAATAGTGCTCTTTTATGACTTCCAACAACTGTTCTAAGTGCGGTTTAAATAGGTCCATAACCTGATATAGCTCCTATATAAACCGAACTCCTGATTTTATTTCTTGAGGCCCTTGAGGCCCAAATCTCCGATTTGGCTGAAATTTTGCATGTAGTGTTCTGTTATGACTTCCAGCAATCGGTCAAGAACTTGATATAGCTCCCATATAAACCGATCTCCCGATTTGACTTCTTGAGCTCCTGGAAGCGCAATATTTGTCCAATTTGGTGAAATTTTGCACATAGTATTCTGTTATGACTCTCAACAACTGCGTTTAGTACGTTCCAAATCAGCCCATAACTTAATATAGCTCCCATATAAACCGATCTTCCGATATGATTTCTTGAGCCCCTGGAAACTGCAATTTTTGTCCGATTTGGCTGAAATTTGGCAGTATTGTTCTGTTATGACTTCCAATAACTGTGGTGAGTACGGTCTAAAACGGTAATCTAGTAACAGGTCAATACTTCGAGGTATTGCAACCTCAAAATAGCAGACTAGCAATGTCCGTCCGTCCATCTGTCGATCACGATAGCGGCCGAACACGCAAAGCTAGCCGCTTGAAATTTTGCATAGTGACTTCTTATAGATGTAGGTCGTTAGGGATTGCAAATAGGCCACATCGTTTCAGATTAGGATATTGCCCCCATATAAACCGATCCCTGGATTTGACTTCTTGAGCTTTTAGAAGCCTCAATTTTGTATCCGATTTGGCTGAAATTTGGAACAAGGACTTGTGTTATGACTTACATCATCCATGGCAAGTATGGTCTTATTGAGACAGAATATGTACGCAATGGAATTTAAATGTGTGTGCTTTATTTAAATTCAGTATACAGAGTGATATGGAAAATGAAAATTATTTTTTCAATACACAACAATTAATACTAAGGTAACTTAATCAAATTAATTATGTTGAACTAAAGTAGAATAACATAAAGTATTTTCAACATGCCTCCTCAACATTATTAATTTAACAATTAAGTTTAATGCCCATATTATTAGAACAATAAATATGTTTTGGTTTCGGTACTGGTTTTGTTAGAACATCCGCCAACATATCTTGTGTAGGCAAGTACCGCAGCTCAACAACTCCATTTTGTATTGTGTCCTTAATATAATGATACTTGTAGTGGATATGTTTTGTTCGAGAATGATGAGAACCGAACTCTGCCATTTTTTGCGCACTTTGAGAATCAGTATGTATTTTTATTGGTTTGCCATTGAATAATCCAAGTTCTTCAAGTATGTAACTTAAATATGAGGCTTCTTTAGCTGATTCAGTCAAAGCTATATATTCCGCTTCAGCACTAGAATGTGCAACCACCTTTTGTTTTTTGGATTCCCAGGTGACCGCTCCACCTGCTAGGAGAAAACAGAACCCAGTTTGAGATTTCCTATCATTGATATCTTGAGCCCAATTGGCGTCACAGAATCCCATGAGAGGTGCCGAATTCTTTTTATATATTATTGCTGCATTCCTTGTTGTACTCAAGTACCTTATTACTTGCAAAGCAGCATTATAATGTTGTTTCCGGGGGTCTTTTGAAAATTGCGATAACATGTTAACTGCACATGCAATATCTGGTCTACTATGCAATGCTACGTACAATAAATAACCAATTAATTCTTGATAGACTTTTTCATCCACTTTTTCCCTTTCTTCTTCATTGTTTGGGTCCTTTTCTAGTTTCACATTTGCAGACATAGGAATTTTCACAGGTTTGCAGTTTTCTAGTATTTCTTTACTAACAGCTTTATATATCCTGACTGCGAAATCGATACTTCATTTGGCTTTACATTTACTTCAAGACCAATACAATGTTGTGGTACGCCTAAGTCTTGAATATCAAATTTAGATTGCAGTGCCTTCACAAATTTTTTGGTTATCATTTGGTTATTAGTTGCGATTACTATATCGTCTACATATAGTGCAACAATCATAAGTGTATCTTCACTTTGGACATAATAAATGCACTGGTCATAGTTTGATCGATGTAATCCAAACTCTAAAATTATAGCATCAATGCATTTAAACCATTGTCGTCCTGATTGTTTGAGTCCATAGATGGCTTTTTGCAATTTACACACTTTATGTTTTGTTGCCTCCTGAACAAACATCTCTGGTTGTTCCATGTATATTTCTTCGTCCAGTGTGCCATTTAGAAAAGCAGTTGATACATCCAATTGTCTTAATTGAAGATTATGCTCCACTGACAAAGCATAAATCAATCGCAATGAAGTTTGCCTTACAACTGGGGCAAATGTATCAACGTAGTCTAAGCCCATGACTTGAGTATAGCCTTTTGCTACAAGTCTCGCTTTTCGTTTTTCAACTGTCCCGTCGGGTTTTATTTTCGACTTGAAAACCCATTTGCAACCGACAGCTTTTCTTCCTTCAGGCAAGTTTGTCAAAGTCCAGGTATTATTCTTCATCAATGACGCGTATTCTGATTCAATTGCTTTACGCCATTCATCTGCAAGAATTGATGATAAAGCCTCATTTATTGATCTTGGGTCCATACATTTTTCATCAACCATATTAGACGACTCATCTTTTTTTTTAAACGTCCACGATCTAAGCCTCTGCTTTATGGATTCAAACTGGTCTTGGTTATTACTTCCAGCATCTCTGACATTCTCGTTTGGAATTTCATTGGAACTCTCACCACTTTGACAGTCTTCATTTGAAAATTCCGAGTTGTCACACTCAGAAAACTCGTCATCCGTCTCATTGTCAACATCATCGGATGACCGATCATCATCGAATCGTTGATCCACTTTATCAATTTTTGGAGATTTGATTTCAAATTCATAAAACAATTCTTTGTTTGTTTTGTTCACATTCTTGTACAATTCATTCTCAATGAATCTTACGTCACGACTTTTTACAACTTGTTTAGTGCCTGGTCTCCATAATCGATATGCCTTTGATTCAACGGAATAGCCCACTAATATATGTTCATCACTCCTGGCTTCCCATTTGAATTTGGACTTCTTGTTTAAAACGAAAGCCTTACATCCTATTTGGCGTAAATGTTTCACGCAAGGTTTCTTACCAGTCCATATTTCTTCAGGAGTTTTTTCATTGTTTAGATTTGTCGGACATCTGTTTCTTATATACACTGACGTGTTAATCAATTCCGCCCACAAGGAAGTTGGTAAATCAGCATCTAACATACAGGAACGACCCATTTCCACCAAAGTACGATTCATACGTTCGGAAACGCCGTTCTGTTGAGGGGTGTACTCCACTGTTAGCTGACGTTTAATTCCATTTTTCTTCAAAAAATTCGAAAAATCTGCCCCAACCAACTCTTTTGCATTGTCACTTCGAAGTATTTTTATCCTTTTTCCAGTTTCATTTTCAACAGCCTGTTTAAATTCTTTAAATTTCTCTAAATATTCGTTCTTATGTCTCAGAAAATAGACATACACTTTACGAGAGAAATCGTCAATGAAAGTTGCAAAATAAATACTTCGTCCCATAGACTCACACTTCATAGGACCACATAAGTCTGTGTGAATAAGTTGCAATATTTCCGTGGAAGATTTTTCATTTTTATGTGGGAAGGATAATCTAGTCTGCTTTCCACGAATACAAGCTTCGCAATCAATTTGCATCGCATTCAAATTTGGCAATCCATTTACCATAGAAAAAGACGAAAGTCGGCTTAAGTCCTTACAATTTAAGTGCCCATATCGCCGATGCCACAAATTAAAATTCTTTTCGTTGCTTTGATGCACTTTATTTGCTGCCTTTTTATCTTCAAACAAATTGACGAAATATACATTGTTTCTCTTGTGGCCTTCAATCAAAATTTCATTTTTTCTCAAAATTAAAGCCTTTTTGCCCTCCATGATTACTTTACAACCGGAGTCTGTAGCTTTACTGGCCGACACAAGGTTACATTTCAAATGTGGTACATATAGTGCGTTATCAAAGTGTATGGTCTTCTTTTTTCCTTGTACATTTACAAAAATCGAAACTTTACCAATACCTTTGATGCATACCTCTTTGTCGTCTGCCAGTTTTACTTTACCATTATAGCCTTTGTTGAGTTGGATAAATAGAGATTCCTCATTACACATATGGGAAGTCGCTCCACTATCTATTGTCCATTCGCGATTAGATTTCACGATCATAGCAGTTTCTGTTGCACCCATGCATTTTGCTTTTTCCTCAACACCGCGAGAGTTTTCCTCAAATGACAATTTTTCTCTACATTTGCTGGCTTTATGTCCTTTCTTTTTACAACGAAAACATTTAAAAGTCTTTTTGAACATACCTTCAGCTTGAGTTTTGTTGTAATTTGAACCATATTGATGTTGCTTTCTTGCGTAATGTTTAGCTTTCATTGCAGAATCTTGATCTAACGCATTTTTATCACCAATTTCCAACAAACGCGCCTTCAACACCTCAACTTTCGGAAATTCGTTTGCAGTATCCACGGCAGCCTTAATAGCTGAAAATTTCTCTGGCAATGCATCTACAATTATAACCGCAAGAAGGTCTTCATCCAATTCAACACCCATTTCACGAATCGAAGCAGCACAAACGTCGAATTCAATTAAAAATTCCGACACGCTCTGGTTTTCAGACATTTTGAAGTTTAGCAGCTTCCTGTAGCACTCTATCTTCTTTCTGATAGTCTTTCGATCAAAAGTATCTTCCAGATGTTTCCACATTTCACTTGATGACTTGATATGTCTCACCATACTCACTATGTTTGCTTCCAAGGATATCAAAATTTCGGCTCTTGCATCCATATCCTTTTCCTTGAATTTTTTCAGGGTCTCCATCTTGGTTTCAAATTGAGTTCTCTGCTCACTCGTTGCATTTTGAGGTAAAATTGGAACTTCCGGACATTTTTCTTCACCCATCACAATATTCAGCAATCTATTTTTATGCAAAATAGCCTCCATTTGCGTTTTCCATGTCAAAAAATTGTTGCCGTTGAACAACGGAATGCGTCCATTAAACGTAGACATTTTTCAACAGATCAGGATACACAGCTTACCGATTCCAAAAAATTTTTCTGACCTACAGAAAATTTCAGCCTTTGAATCGCTTTTCCAGGTATACACAGCTTCCCAATTTAACAATTTTTCTGTCCAACAGAAAATTTCACCTTTTGAATTTCTGTTCCCGGTACACAAAGTTCACCAATTCAATATTTTTCTGACCAACAGAAACAACGGCCTTTGCATTGCTAGTCCAGATTATGTAGTTTGAATTATTCTTATTTGCTCAAAATTCGCGTTATGAGTTCTGGGCCCATAACCTATTGAGACAGAATATGTACGCAATGGAATTTAAATGTGTGTGCTTTATTTAAATTCAGTATACAGAGTGATATGGAAAATGAAAATTATTTTTTCAATACACAACAATTAATACTAAGGTAACTTAATCAAATTAATTATGTTGAACTAAAGTAGAATAACATAAAGTATTTTCAACAGGTCTAAATCGGTCTATGGACAGATAAAGCCCCCATATAAACCGATCCCCGGATTTGACTTCTTCAGACCCTAGAAGCCTCAATAGTAATCCGATTTGGCTAAGATTTTAAAACAATGTCTTGAGTTATGACTTCCAACATCCATGCCATATATGATTCGAATCGGTCTATAAACAGATATAGTCCCCATATAAACCAATCACCGGATTTGACTTCTTGAGGTCCCAGAAGCCTCAATTTTCATCCGATTTGTCTGAAATTTGGAACAAAGACTTGTCTTATGAATATCATCATCCATGCCAAGTATGATCCGAATCGGTCTATAAACAGATATAGCCCTCATATAAATCGAACCCTGGATTTAACTTCTTGAGCTCTTAGAAGCCTCAAATTTCCTCCGATTTGGCTAAAATTTGGCCCGATACCCTATCTTATGACTTTCAACATCCACGCTAAAATTTGGCTGAAATTTAGCCCAAAATCCTATCTTATGACATACAACATCCATGCCAAATTTTGTTCGAATCGGCCACAATGGCGATATAGGGCCCTAAGTACCGATATGACTTCTTGAGACCAAAGAATTCAAATACAAACTCAGTTAATAAGGGCACATTTTTAGCAAAATCCATGGTGGCCGGCCGAATTTAGCACGCTTTTACTTGTTTTCCATAGCTTCTACACCGTTTACTAATCAATGCGGTTTGAACCTTCCTAATACGCTGCTTGATTTTGCAGACCCTGCTGGGTATCGAACCCACGTACCGCATAATGGTAAATCACATAAAGCAACGCTGCCAACTCCTCTACGCGGGCGTCTTGGTTTAATTTGGTTTTCAACTTATTTTGTGATTTTCCATATTTTGCGTGAGGCGGTTTAGTGCAGATGCACTCTTGACAGGATGCACAACTGGAACGTTGGCTTTATTTAATTTTAACGAAATTATAAAGTAAACTACAGCACAAACACTTTGTCTTCTTCACATGTCGCTGTGTTCATACACATTTAGATGCACTTGCTCTCATTTTGGAGGAAGAAAGGTTTCTTGGCTTTGCAGCTCTTGGGGCACAGTGTGGGATGTTTTCGTAAATGAAAAGGGAGAGGCAAATGTTGAAAATTTTCAAAAAAAATTGATTCAATTGCAAAAGACTATGAGTCTGAATATCTCACCTATTGACGCCATCTCAGTGAGAGACTGGGTGGCATCACCTCTTGCTTAAATACTG
Organism: Stomoxys calcitrans; assembly: GCF_963082655.1. Lineage (NCBI taxonomy): Eukaryota > Metazoa > Arthropoda > Insecta > Diptera > Muscidae > Stomoxys > Stomoxys calcitrans. The sequence continues at coordinate 207,385,207 of NC_081552.1, forward strand.
AGTGCCTATGGTGCTCGATACGACAAGGCGAGATATTGGCGCCTTAAAATAACCAATGACCATCATGTTCCCGCGGCGATTGGTCTTATAGACCGGAACGAGCTTCCTCACCTATAAGAGCGCCACCTCCACATGGAAATGTGGCACCGACATCAACAAAAGTTGTCGCCGATATGCATTCGTCGAAGGTGTTTGTTTGTCGGTTTGTTTGTTTGTTTCGTATAGACTCAAAAACGGCTGCACCCATTACCTTGAAATTTTCACAGATTGGGTAGGTTGGTCTGGAAGGAAACATAGGCTATATAATTTTTTGTTAGCGGGAGGGGGGCGGACCCTCCCCCTTACCCACAAAGTACTACCCAAAAATAAAAGTGGACCGATCTGGACAATATGGGATTCATATGAAAGGTATTCGAGAGTAGAGTTCGAATTTCATGACAAAAGTTGAGTCCAAATACCAGGGGGGCCGACCCTGCCCCAAAACCTCTTGAAATAGGTTTATTTGTCGTTCATGACAATATGGGACTCAAAAGAAAGGTACTTGGGAATAGATTACGAATATGCGCAGGAAGAAGAAATATGCTTTATAATTTGTTGATAACGGAGGGGGCGGACCCTCCACCGTTACGCCAAAAACACCATCCAAAATCAAAAGTTGAACGATAAGGACAATATGGGTATCAAATGAAAAAAAAATATGAGATAACGAATCTGGCATACAAATTCAAGTCGAGGTATAGGGGGTCACTCTACCCCCACAAAAACGTCTAAAATGGGCACATTAGCCAATCATGGATATATGGGACTCGGTTCCGTACAGACCGAAAAATGTCAGAACAGATTTTCTCGAAATTTTCGCATATTGTGTAGGTTAGTCTGGAAGGAAACATAGGCTATATAATTTTTCGGTATCGGAAGGTACCTTTAGGCCAAAAACACAACCCAAAATCAAAAGTGGACCGATCGGGACAATATAGGTATCAAATGAATGGTATTGGAGAGTAGAATACGAATATGGTATTAAAATGTGAGTCTAAATACCCATCGGGCCGCCCCAACCCCAAAACTCCCCCAAACAGACATATTGGACGTTCACCTCAATATGGGGCTCAAATGAGGGGTATTCGGGAGTAGATTTCGAATCGGGCATACAAAATCAGATCGAAGTATAGGGGGTCACGCCACCCCTCAAAAACCCCATTAGACCCATTATGACTAAATGCTACTTGGCTGAGCCGATTTTCTTAAAATTTTCATAGATTGTGTACATTTGTCTGGAAGGAAACATAGGCTATATAATTTTAAGATATTGGGTGGAGGCGGACCCTCCCCTTACCCCAAAAACGCCACCCATATCCGAAAGTAGTCCGATGGGCACAATAAGGGTATCAAATGAAAGGTATTGGAGAGCAGAACACGAATATGGTATTAAAATTTGGATCCAAGTACAATTTTGGAGCCAAACTGAACTTCATTTTCGTTGGGAATAAAGAACGAATTTGATATTTATATTCAGTTAAAAGTGCCGGTGGCCGCCCCAGCCCCAAAACACCCTCCAAACGGTTCATATTTACCGGTCATGGCAATATGGGGCTCAAATTAAAGGGATTTGGAAGTGCAGCAAGAATTTGATATCCATATTTGAGTTGAAATGTCTGAGGGAGGGATGGCTCCCCTAATGAGAACATTACCCTAAGGAAGAACATTACCACCAGGAACCGAGAAGGGGCAAATTCTCACACATCAATGAGTGCTTCCGATTCAGGTTTAAATTCAATGATAAGGGACCTTTTTTTTATAGCCGAGTCCGAACGGCGCCCCGCAGTGCGACACCTCTTTGGAGAAAATTTTTTAAACGACCATGCATAGCATTGTACCTCGCAATTGTCGCCAACATTAAGAAGGGATAAACACCGCTTTGTCAGATGTTCTCGCAAGGATTTAAACGCGTTTAGCGTCATAGGCTACAATGCCACATATTCGATATCCGCATTTAGGACAAAGTGTCCGCACCCTAAAAAGATATTAGAGAGTTAAAGAAGGCGCAGCGCAGCGGGCCCGGTTCGGCTAGTGTTAAATAAAATGCAAGTAGGATTGCATCATCGCCTTGGTCTCCTAATGTGCCTTCCTTGTCAACTTTTGCTTACCTGTCTTGTTTAGCACGTAAGAATGTATGTGGTGTGGGGTTTTTGGTTATGAATATCAAAACGTTACATCAAGTGGAAAGTGAAACGTACTCAGGACATGTTTTGACTTCGCCCAAACCACTTTGTGTGCCATGGCGTATAGAATATCTTAAATCATTTATCAACTTTAACTTCAGTCAAGTTAAATTTCATTGCTGTTGAAATTGTTCGAAATATTTAATTGCGTAAATACTTTCGATTTTGTATAGAAAATCTTATAAAGGTAACTTCCAGAGCTCAAAAGGAAATTGGATCGAAAAGACTCGCACATTTTACCAGCATCTACATAGTATGCGATTGAGGCGATTACGACAATAATTCAGAGACAATCCCTGATAACGAAATAGGCAACAGAAGCTGATGGGCTGCCAGCGTAACTGTTTAAGACCAGAGTCGACAAGCTGAAAAAGTGTATGCATCAGCACATCTACGCAATGTCACTAGCAGAACGCATTGCCAATGATTGGAGAGGAGACAAGACAGTATATGCCAGTGTAAGTCTCCTTCCAATGGAATACAAGATACGCTTAAGAGTACTGTGTGACAAATCAAAAACTAAAGTCAGCAAGACTAAAGACCCCATAATATGGGTCGTAAACTAGAAGCAGTAATTGGAGCCTTAGAAGAGATCAAAGGAGAATAGTGAAAGTGATTCTGGCAGTAAATGGAGATAAGACAATGTGGATGGTATCAGCTCGGAAGCCATCGTAGCACAGAGGTTTGCATGTCCGCCTATGACACTAAACGCCTGGATACGAATTCTGGCAAGAATATCAGATAACAAAATTTCAGATGTGATTATCCCCTCCTAATGCTGGCGACATTTGTGAGTAATTATGCCATGTAAAAACCTCTCCCCAAAGAGATGTCGCTCTGCTGCACGCCATTCGAACTCTGCTATAAAAAGGAGGCCCATTATCATTGAGCTTAAACTTCAGTCGGACAGCACTCAGTGATGTGTGCGAAGTTTGTCCCTGTTCCTTAATGGAATGTTGATTGTCAAATTAGGATGGTATCAGCTCTCGCAACAGCCGTACAAACCTCGGCCCCGCCGTAATCGAAACGAATGATACAGGTTTTAAAATGAATAATATTGTCTATAAAAGATGCTAATTTGGATAAAACAATTAAAAGCGTGCAAAGTTCGGCCGGGCCGAATCTTATAAACCCTCCACCATAAATCGCATTTGTCGAGTTCTTTTCCCGATATCGCTTTTTAGGCAAACAAAGGATAAAAAAAAGAATTGCTATAATATTGGAGCTATTTTAAGTTATGGTCCAATTCGGACTATAACTGAATTGAATGTGGGAGACCCTAGTAGAAGTCATTGTGTAAAACTTCAGACAATATGAGTAAGAATTGCGCCTTTTAGGGGCTCAAGAAGTAAAATGGGGAGATTGGTTTATATGGGAGCTGTATGAGGCTATTGATCGATTCGGACCATATGTCACGCGTATGTTGAAGATCACAGGAGAAGCCGTTGTGCAGTCAAATTGGATAATATTGGGTTGCCCAAAAAGTAATTGGGGATTTTTTAAAAGAAAGTAAATGCATTTTTAATAAAACTTAGAATGAACTTTAATCAAATATACTTTTTTTACACTTTTTTCTAAAGCAAGCTGAAATTAACAGCTGATAACTGACAGAAGAAAGAATGCAATTACAGAGTCACAAGCCGTTGAAAAAATTTTTCAACGCCGACTATATAAAAAATCCGCAAAAGGCTCAAGAAGTCAAGATCCCAGATCGGTTTATATGGCAGCTATATTAGCTTATGCATCGATTTGAACCATATTTGGCACAGTTGTTAGAAGTCATAACAAAACACGTCATGCGAAATTTCAGCCAAATCGGATGAGAATTGGGGCTTCTAGTGGCTCTAGAAGTCAAGATTCAAGATGGGTTAATATGGCGGCTATATCTGGTTATGAACCAATTTGAACCATACTTAGGACAGTTGTTGGCAGTCATAACTTAACCCGTCGTGCATAGTTTCAGCCAAATCAGACAAGAATTGCGCCCTCTAGACGCTCAAGAAGTCAAGACTTCAGATAGGTTTCTATGACAGCTGTATCAGGTTATGGACCGATTTCAACCATACTGAGTATGGTTGAAATCGTATGGTTGAAATTGAGCCACTGTGTTGAACACAGTGGTTGGAAGTGACAATAAAACACCTCATGCTAAATTTTAGCCAAATCGGATAAGAATTGTGCCCTCTAGTGGCTAAAGAAGTCAAGACCCAAGATCAGTTGATATGGCAGCTATATCAAAACATGGACCGATATAGCCCATTTACATAGTCAACCTACACTAATAAAAAGTGTTTGTGCAAAATTTCAAGCGGATAACTTTACTCCTTCGCAAGTAAGCGTGCTATCGACAGACAGACGGACGGACGGACGGAATTGGCTAGATCGACATAAAATTTCGCGACGATCAAGAACATAAAGGGTGATTTTTTTGAGGTTAGGATTTTCATGCATTAGTATTTGACAGATCACGTGGGATTTCAGACATGGTGTCAAAGAGAAAGATGCTCAGTATGCTTTGACATTTCATCATGAATAGACTTACTAACGAGCAACGCTTGCAAATCATTGAATTTTATTACCAAAATCAGTGTTCGGTTCGAAATGTGTTCAAATTTTGACAAATTTTGCTCAGCGATGAGGCTCATTTCTGGTTGAATGGCTACGTAAATAAGCAAAATTGCCGCATTTGGAGTGAAGAGCAACCAGAAGCCGTTCAAGAACTGCCCATGCATCCCGAAAAATGCACTGTTTGGTGTGGTTTGTACGCTGGTGGAATCATTGGACCGTATTTTTTCAAAGATGCTGTTGGACGCAACGTTACGGTGAATGAACACATTTCGAACCGAACACTGATTTTGGTAATAAAATTCAATGATTTGCAAGCGTTGCTCGTTAGTAAGTCTATTCATGATGAAATGTCAAAGCATACTGAGCATCTTTCTCTTTGACACCATGTCTGAAATCCCACGTGATCTGTCAAATACTAAAGCATGAAAATCCTAACCTCAAAAAAATCACCCTTTATATACTTTATGGGGTCTCAGACGAATATTTCGAGTAGTTACAAACAGAATGACGAAATTAGTATACCCCCCATCCTATGGTGGAGGGTATAATGACGAAATTAGTATACCCCCATCTTATGGTGGAGGGTATAATATTGGCCTTTTTGGTAGCCATATCCAAATATAAACCGATCTGAATCATATACGACAAGGATGTCGAAAAGCCTAACATAAGTCACAGTGTCAAATTTCAGAGAAATCGAATTATAAATGTGAAATGTTGCAGGGACTAACACAACTCACTGTCCCAAACTTTGGGGAAATCAGACAATAAATGCACCTTTTATGGGCCCAAGACCTTAAATCGAGAGATCGGTCTATATGGCAGCTATAGCCAAATCTGGGCCGATCTGGGCCATATTGCAGAAAGATGTCGAGGGGCCTAATGCAACTCACTGTCCCATATTATGGGCGACATTGGACAATACAGCCGCCTTTCATGGGCCCAACATCTTAAATCGAGAGATCGGTCAATATGGCAGCCATATCCAAATCTGAACCGATCTGGCCCATATTGCAGAAAGATGTCAAGGGGCCTAACATAACTACTGTCCCAAATTTTAGCGATATCGGACAATAAATGCGTCTTTTATGGGCCTATAACCTTAAATCGAGAAATCGGTCTATATGGTAGCCATATCCAAATCTGGACCGATCTGGGCCATATTGCATTAAGATGTCGAGGGTCTCACAAAACTCACTGTCCCAAACTTCGGGGAAATCAGACAATAAATGAACTGTTTATGGGCCCAAGACCTTAAATTGAGAGAATCGGTTTATATGGCAGCTATATCTAAATCTGAACCGATCGTAGCCAAATTAAAGAAGAAACTTGAAGGGCCCAACGCAACTCACTGTCTTTTATGGGCGCAAGATCTTAAATCGAGAGATGGGTCTATATGGCAGCTATATCCAAATCTCGACCGATTTGGGCCGTATTGTAGAAATATATCGGCGACATCGGACAATACAGGCGCCTTTTATGGGCCCAAAATCTTAAATCGAGAGATTGCTCTATACAGCAATCATATCCAAATCTGGACTGATCTGGGCCATATTGCAAAAAGATGTCGAGGTGCTAAACACAACTCACTGTCACAAATTTCAGCAAAATCGGATAATAAATGCGGCTTTTATGGGCCCAAAACCTTAAATCGAGAGGTCAGTCTATGTGGCAGCTATATCTAAATCTGGACCGATCGGGGCCAGATTGAAGAAGAAAGTCGACTGGCCTAACAAAACTCACGGTCACAAATTTCAGCAAATTCTGATAATAAAGGTGGCTTTTATGGGCTTAAGACCTTTAATCGGCGGATCGGTCAATATGGGGGCTATATCAAGATATAGTTCGATATAGCCCATCTTCGAACTTAACCCGCTTATGGACGAAAAAATATTCAGTGCAAAGTTTCAGCTAAATATCTCTATTTTTAAAGACTGTAGCGGGATTTCAGCAGACAGACGGACGGACATGGCTAGACCGTCTTAGTTTTTTTACGCGGATCAAGAATATATATAATTTATAGGTTCGGAAACGGATGTTTCGATGTGTTGCAAACGGAATGACAAAATGAATATTCCCCCCTCCTTCGGTGGTGGGTAACAAATAAAAGCATGCTAAGTTCAGCCGGGTCGAACCTTGGGAACCCACCACCATGGATTCTGATAAAAATGTATACAAAATTAATTTAGTTGAAGGGCATAATTTTATTCTACATACCAAACATCTGTCAAACCAGTAAAAATTAAAGCTTCTAGGAACCGAACAACGGAGATCGAGAGACCGGTTTACATGGGAGTTATATCAGGTTATAGACTGATTTGGACTGTCGTAACAGAGAAACACATGCAAAATTTCAGCCAAATCGGAAAAAAATTGCAGCTTGTAAGGGCTCAAGAAGTCATATCGGGAGATCAGTTTATATGGGAGCTATATCAGGTTATAGACCGATTTGGACCATACATACACAGTTGTTGGAAGTCATCACAGAACACTACATGTAAAATTTCAGCCAAATCGGACAAAATTTGCGGCTCTCAGGGGCACAAGAAATAAAATCAGGAGATCGGTATATATGGGAGCTATATCAGGTAATAGACCGATTTGGACCATACTAAGCACAGTTGTTGGAAGTCATAATAGAACACTACAGGAAATATTTCAGCAAAATCGGATAAAAAATGCGGTTTGTAAGGGCTCAAGAAGTCATATCGGGAGATCGATTTATATGGGAGTTATACCAGGTTACAGACGGATTCAGACCGTACTTAGCACAGTTTTTTAAAGTCGTAATGGAGCACTACATTCATAATTTCATCGGGTTGCAAGGACTCAAGAAGTCAAATCGGGAGATCGGTTTATATGGGAGCTATATCAGGTTATAGACCGATTTGGACGGTACTCGGCACAGTTGTTGGAAGTAGCAACACAACTTATAAAAATGCTAAAAAAAATTTATATTTTGAATTTTATATTTACACAAATCTTTAAATTGTAAGTATAGAAACGTTTAATACCTGTATCTATATACGCTACCATCAAACAAATTTGTTAATCTAGAAAGATTAAAATAAACGAACGTTCATTACACTTTATGCCAGGACAGGTCGCACATTTAAATGGACGTATTTAACGTTCTTTGTGGTTTATTTTTATTTTTATTTTTTTTTTTTATTTCATGCAACCCTCAAGTCATGGAGGTTTAGCGAAATTTCTTCTGTATTGCACTTCATTCTTTTGTCGTCTTGAGTTGCATTTCTTGGAGCGGTTTCTCATTATGAGCACATGCACATAGGGTTATCATCGAAAGACTATTCGATTCAATTCCATGGCAGCCGGTAGTACGTACCGGATTCTTCATCGACAGGGGCTGCCCTCTCAGTGTAAAACACACAGCTACAACAACAACAACTATTCGTGTACAAGGCATTGAGATTTGTAAGAAGGATTCTATCAGAAAATTGTCCCCCTTTTAGAAATGAAACTGAAGTGATATATTCTAGGGAATTATAAAACAGACGAGTTTAAAGGACTAAATACAACCTTTAAAATTTCAGGATAACTTGAATCTGTGGGTATGCCTCTGATGACTTATAAGCTAATTCTTTCAGACACGCAACGCTATAAGTATCATTATAGCAATTTATAGTGCGATACACATTTTGTTCACTTTGAGCTGTTTGAGTTCGCCAACTAAAGCTGGTTGTGATTTTCCAGCCACACTAATACACTTTAACTCCATCAAGAACAACTTCCTGCATATAAACTCAGAAGCAAACGCCATTGTGGTTTGTAAACAGCATAATGTGCTGTGCGATACACATTTTGTTCACTTTGAGTTGTTTGAGTTCGCCAACTAAAGCTGATTGTGATTTTCCAGCCACACTAATACACTTTAATTCCATCAAGAATAACTTCCTGCATATAAACTCAGAAGCAAACGCCATTGTGGTTTGTAAACAGTATAATATGCTGTGTTGTTCCATGTGCAGAAAGCGCAAACTCCCTGGGTGATTTGCTGGACAGGAAAATGAACTTCAAATCCAACATTTTGGAAAGGGCAGGAAAGGCAACTCTTGCCCTATACACCTGCAAGAGAGACCTTGGCAAAAGTTGGGGGCTTAGACCGCGTGTCATGCATTGGGTATATACTGCATACCTATTATCCTATATGGTATTGTGGTCTGGTGGACGGCGCTTCAAAAATCCACTTACTGTTCAATAGTCAACCGGATCCAAAGGATGGCTTGTTTATGTATTACAGCCGCAATGAGGACGACACCATCTGATGCATTGAATTTAATGCTGCATCTAATGCCTCTGGACATTATGGCTAGACAAAATTGCGACGACTGCCGTACGACTAAGGGAGCTTTCTCTTTGGTCATGTGGCGGCTACGGACACTGTGCTATCCTTGATACTATGTCCGATGTTCCAGGTAGTGTGGGGATAGCACCCTATCTGAGACGCTTTTTGATAAAAAGTATATGCAAATTTTGCCCATGAACATTCCACTAAGGAACAGGGGCAAACTTCTCACATTTCAATGAGTGCAGTCCGATTCAAGTTTTGAGCTCAATGATAAGGGGCCTCCTTTTCATAGCCGAGTCCTAACGGCGCGCCGCAGTGCGACACCTCTTTGGAGAGAAATTTTACATGGCATAGTACCTCACAAATGTTGCCAGCATTAGGAGGGGAAAACCACCGCTGAAAATTTTTTTTCTGATGGTCTCGCCAGGATTAGAACCCAGGCGTTCAGCGTCATAGGCGGACATGCTAACCTCTGCGCTACGGTACTGCACCACTATTCCTGATCGATCCGACTGGAACTATGATATCCCTGGTAAAATAAGTTACAAAGACGAAGGTTCCAAACTAGATGACGACTAGACTTAAAAGATCTAGAACTGGTCATATCGAAAAGGATACCCGACCACTGCAGTGTGTATCAACCGGATATCCTTGCAATCAAGGAAGTGGTGGAATGGCTAAGATATGATGTCATAACAACGATTGGCGTCAAATATCTTCTCAGCAGCCAGGCAGCCATCAAATCCATGGAGAACGTATTTCTGAACACAAAAACCGCCCTCGACTGTCGCAGATCTCTGAACGAGATGGCTGAACAGTTCAAAATTCACTTGTTCTGGGTGCCAGGCCACAGAGATATCCCAGGGAATTGTAAAGGGGATGAGCTTGCGAGACTAGGAACTACTTTACACATTCCAGGGACACTGGAATCTGTGGCTATGCCTCTAGTGACATGTAAGCTAAGTTTCCAGGACTAGGCCCGAAGGAAAACGAATGTTAGATGGTCACAAAGAGGGGGCTGTGAGCATTCCAAAACTATGTGGCCTCATTTAGACTTGAAGAGGTCTACTGCTTTGCTGTCATTGGTTAGAACGGACATCTCAGTCATTGTGTCCGTCATTACAGGGCACTGTCTAATCGGAAAACATGCTGACAGACAGAAGGTTGCCAGCATCGACTTTTGCAGAAGCTGTGGGGACATCGAAGAATAAGAGACTATAGAACACCTTCCATGTGTGTTTCACGCACTAGCAGTTAAAAGGAGTTCCACTTTAGGTTCTAATTTCTTTGAGAACCTGTCTAATTTTGCGGATGTGAACATTCGTTTTGTTATTGGGCTTTTTAAAGCGATCTGGATGTTTCAAGGGTAGAAACTAGAAGTCATCTTCCTTCTTCTGTTCCTGTGGTATCACAATGGACGTAAACGTCTAAGTGAGTCTAACGGCAGACTGCCACTTAAACCTTACCTAACCTAGGAGTGATCTTGAATTCATATTCAGGAGCGTACCGAGAAGGCTCACAGATGTTGGGCACTATGTAGAAATGGGGTCTGAATCCGACGATAGTCCACTGGTTCTACAGAGAAGTGATTAGACCAATACTTAGTTACGCCTCAGTATTTTGATCGACTGCGATGTAAAAAACGTGCAACGTTAGGATCATACAACAGGTTCAGAGAACATGTTGTCTTGTCATAGGCGGAGCGATGAGGAACATGCTCACAAGGACACTGGAGACTATCCAAGATTGCCGACTCATAGACACACAGATTAAGTATGAGGCAGTCATTGCGTATATGAAACTTAAGGCGATGGGAGAATGAATAGAGGATAGGAACAGGTCAAACCATCGCGGTTTAATAGACGATAGGAAACCTGGAAGGAGTGGAGGAGGTTCTCGATCGTATACCTGAGACGACACTTGAGGGCGAGTGCGTGGCACTACTGCCAGCGGTACAGTCTTGGATTAACGAAACCCTAGTATTGCCTTTGGAAGATCATGTTACACGAATGGATCACAGCTAAGGGACAGAGTGGGCCTGGGGGTCTACATTAAGCACTCAGGGACTGAGATCAGTATTCGACTGTCTGAGCATAATACGGTCCTGCAGGGGGAGATATGGGACATTACGGAATGTGTGAGGTGGTGTGGTGCTAATGCGTTTTTGAGACTTGAGGCGATGTGAAAATGGATAGAGGATAGGAATAGGTCATACCATCGCGGTATAATCGACGATAAGAAACCTGGAAGGAGTGGAGGAGGTTTACGATCGGATACCTGAGATGTCACTTGAGGGCGAGTGCGAGGCATTGCTGCCAGCGGTACAATCTTGGATTGACGGAAACCTAGTATTGTCATCTGGAAGGTCATGTTAAACGGATGGATCACAGCTAAGGGACAGAGTGGGCCTGGGGGTCTACATTGAACACTCAGGGACTGAGATCAGTATTCGACTGTCTGAGCATAATAATAAGGTGGTGTCGTGCTAATGCGTCTATGAGACTTAAGGCGATGGGAGAATGGATAGAGGATAGAAGCAGGTCATACCATCGCTGCATAATCGACGATAGGAAACCTTGAAGGAGTGGAGGAGGTTTACGATCGGATACCTGAGATGGCACTTGAAGTCGAGTACGAGGCACTGCTGCCAGCGGTACAGTCTTGGCAATACCCTAGTATTGCCATCTGGATAATCATGTTACACGGATGGATCAAAGCCAGAGGACAGAGTGGGCCTGGGGGTCTACATTGAGAACCATAATACGATCCTGCAGGAGGAGATCCGAGGGATCACGGAATACAAGAGGTGGTGTGGTGGCAACGCGAGGAAGTCGAGTGTGAATATCGTTACAGACAGTAAAATAGCCATAAGGGCAATAATAACCAGGACGGTAAAGTCATGAACAGTCTTGGAGTGTAAGAAGGAGATTAACGACTTCTCTGAGAATGGCACGATCCGCATTATTTGGGTGCCGGGCCGGAGGTATGAAAGGGCAGACGATTTGGCAATGAAGGGCACAGGACTGCCGACAACAAACTTGGTTAACTCGAAGCCCTTCGGGTCGACGCAGTCCGAGTTAAGAGCGTGAAAGAACTGTGGAACAGCGATACCGTCGATCGGGGACAAGTTGGGGTCTTGTAAATATCATTACGGTGAAACCTGGTGGCGCTAACTTCGCTACCTATTTGATAAGTACTAGTAGGTACTGAGGAAGGCTGGTATAAAGTCCACTACGCCCAATTTTGTTTCATTCCTTCCTTTGTAATTAAGAAATTTACTTAATTGTCCATGGTGAATTTTTTTCCATAGGTCTAATATAACAACTCTTTGCTGAGAAATATTTTCCCAAGCACGTACACCAAATGTGTGGATGAAAGTATGCGTGTGTATGGATAGATGAATGGATAAATGGGTGTGGGTGTGTGTGTGTGTGTGTGTGTGCGTTCGTCTGAATTCTTTCTGGTATTACATTAAAATTCATTTATTTAATTGCGTTACAACCCGAAGCTGTCTATGGAAATTTACTTACTCCTATTTTTTGCAACACCTTCACCAAAGACTGCACTGCATTCCTGCACGATGAGATGAGTTGAGAGCGTCTAACAAGCAAAGGAAAATTAATTCCAAAAAAAAACACTTGCAAACTCACACACACACACACACACGCACAACGCGTAGAAAAAAGTCAGGTTGAAAGTCCTTAAAGTAGGCAAGGGATTTTGTTAATACGGGTAAATGTATGCTGGTGTGTATGTATGGTGACGGATGCTGTATGATGACATGTTGAGCATCTAATAATTTTCAATTCAACAACGAGCATGAAATTGCATCACTGCTAAGCGACCAAAGTAAAAGGGAATGCAAATTAAAGAGACAATTTGGTTTCTAGGACTGGCTGAGTGAGCGACAATTGAAATGCTTGCCAATTGTGCTGACGACAGATTAGCATTTTATTCAAATTTATTGTGTTATTTATAAGCCTACCAATCCAGATATATTCACATTTACAGAGATATGACAGACATGCCACAGGATTTGATATGATAAATATGGTAAGGACACAAATATCTCTTGCTGTATGAGCTAACCTTAAGTTGGCAGGTGCAAATAAACAAAAGTTGTCGGAAACCAAATGATACATCATATCTTTGTTGAAACATTTACCCCAGACCATTCCAGGGTTGGTCACCTTCTCACTACTGCTGGTGACATTTGTGAGTATTTGTAAAACTTCTCTTCAGGTGGTATTGCTGCTGGAGCTACAATAGTTCATAGGTTAGATTTGGCTGAAAAGCGGGGTGGGTATATTAATCCGCCCCATGCCATTATGGAGATACACCTAAGCTAGTAATCGGCTTGTTGTGCGCTCTAAATGGAACAAGTAAAGAAGTGTAAAGTTTGCGGGTTCGAATCTTGAGTACCCACCACCATGGGCTACGCTAAAAATTTGCCTTAATTAACTCAGTCGTATTCGAATTGGAATTGGTTACGGTGCCATGGCCTCAAGTAGTCCTATCGGTTAATCGGTATTTAAGAGGCCTATATCAGTATACAGACCGATTCGGATCATGGTCTGGAAGCTGAAAGTAACATCAGATGCCTTTGTGTAGATTTCAGCCAAATTAGAAGAAAACTGAGGTTTCAAGGGCCTCAACATGTCAAATCCGGGAATCGGTTTATATGTATAACCTATTACGGATGCTGACTGAGGAGGGATTTGAACCCGTCAGACGACGTTATAATACTTCTTAGGGGTAAGGATCCCAACCAGCTATGAAGAAGGGCCGAAAAGGTCATGCAGATGGCACACGACTGGGCTAAGGGTCTCAATGTTAACCCAGAGAAGACTGAAATATGTCTGTTCAAGAGGAAGACGAAGGTGGGCCCATTTAACGCACCACGTTTCCTTAATAAGACGATTTCGATACCTGACAAGGTCAAATACTTAGGTGTGATCTTGGACAGGAAACTGAATTGTATGTGTCATATTCAGGAGCGAACCGAGAAGGCTTGCAGATGTTGGGCACTATGTAATTGGGCCGAAATGAGGATAGTCCACTGGCTCTACAGGAGCGTGATTGGACCAATACTTACTTACCACTCAGTAGTTTGGATGGACTGCGATGGAGAAAAAGTGCAACGTTAGGATAATACAACAGGTCCAGAGAACCTGTTGTCTTGGCATAGGCGGAGCGATGAGGACTATGCCCACTAGGGCACTGAAGCCTATTCTATTGGGTTGCCCAAAAGTAATTGGGGATTTTTAAAAAGAAAGTAAATGCATTTTTAATAAAACTTAGAATGAACTTTAATCAAATTTACTTTTTTTACACTTTTTTTCTAAAGCAGGCTAAAATTAACAGCTGATAACTGACAGAAGAAAGAATGCAATTAAAGAGTCACAAGCTGTGAAAAAATTTGTCAACGCCGACTATATGAAAAATCCGCAATTACTTTTTGGGCAATAGATATCCAACCCATTGACATACAGATTAAGTGTGAGGCAGCCATTGCGGCTATGAGACTTTAGGCGATGGGAGAATGGATTGAGGATGGGAGCAGGTCATACCGTCACGTAAACTAAAGGCGACGATAGGAAAACTGGAAGCAGTGGAAGAGGTTTCCGATCGGATACCTGAAACGGCATTTGATGTCGATTGCGAGGCACTATTGACAGCGGTACAGTCTTGGATTGACGAAACCCTAGTATTACCATCTGGAAGATCTTGTTACACGGATGAATCCAACCTAGAGAATAGAGTGGGCTTGGGGGTCTACATTGAGAACCCGAGGACTGAGATCCGTTCTAGACTGCCTGACCATAATACGGTCCCGCAGGCGGATAACCGGTCGATCGCGGAATGCGCGAAGTAATGTGGTGCTAACGCGAGGACGTCGAGTCTGAACATCTATACGGACAGTAAACAGGCCATAAGTGCAATAACAAGCAGGACGGTAAAATCACGAACAGTCTTGGAGTGTAAGAAGGAGATTATCGAACATGGAGAATGAAAAAGTAGATGATTTAACCGTGAAGGCCACAGGACTGCCGTCAACAAACTTGGTTAAATCGAAGCCTTTCGGGTCGACGAAGTCTGAGTTAAGAGCATGGCGTACGAACGTGTATGTAACACTGTGGAACAGCAAAACTGTCGGTTGGACGACGAAAATCCTATGGGAAGATTCGGATTGTGAGAAGACTGGGCTATTACTGAAAGGAAGCAAGCAGTAGGTCAGTAAAGCTTTCGGTATCATAACAGGACACATAGGACTATGAGCTTACTTATGCAAAATCGGTGCGGCTAGTGATAGCATATGTAGAGAATGCGGAGGAAGATTACGAGACGTTGAAGCATTGCCTATGTCCTATACCCCGCTTTTGTACTATGGTGGCTACACAATACCAGACATACACCAACTAAGGGGCGTGGTATGGAAAACAATTAGGGATTTTGTAAGCAGCACGGAATTCCTGACTTAGATTTTCTTTTTCGAGGTTACTTTTTTATACCCTCCTCCACCATAGGATGGGGTGATATAGCTTCCATATAAACCGATTTTGGATCTTGACTTCTTGAGCCACTAGAGGGCGCAATTGTCATTCGATTTGGCTGATAACTTGCACGTGGAGTTTTGGTATCACTTTCAACTACTGTGCTAAGTGTGGTTTAAATCGGTTAATAACCTGACTTCTTGAGCCACTAGAGGGTGCAATTCTCATTCGATTTTGCAGAAATTTTGTTTAAAGTTGTTTGTTATTACTTCCAACAACTGTGCCAAGTAGGGTTCAAATAGGACCATAATCTGATATAGCTGCCATATAAACCGATCTTGGATCTTGACTTCTTGAGCCACTAGAGGGCGCAATTCTCATCCAATTCGGTTGAAAATTCACACGTGGTGCTTTGGTATCACTTCCAACAACTGTGCCAAGTATGGTTCAAATCGGTCCACAATTTGATATAGCTGCCATATAAACCGATCTGGGATCTTGACTTCTTAAGCCTCTAGAGGTCGCAATTCTCATTCGATTTTGCTGAAATTTTGTATAACGGCTTCTCCCACGACCTGTCCAATATGGTCTTAATCGATCTATAGCGTGATACAGCTCCCTTATGAACCGATCTCCCGATTATGCTTTTTGAGCCCCTACAAGGCGCAATTCTTATTCGAATGGACTGAATTATTATCCGAATGGACTCAAATATTCATTCAATTCATTTATGGTCCGAATCGAATATCTCCATTAGCATAACAATTCTTACCCTTTTTTCACTGTTTGCCTATGAAGAGATACCGCGCAAAGAACTCGACAAATGCGAGCCATGGTGGAGGGTATATAAGATTCGGCCGGCCGAACTTAGCCCGCTCTTACTTGTTGTCGATTAATGGCTTAGGTATATGTCCATAGTGTCATGGGGCGGATTAATATCCGCACCCTCTTTTCAAACTAACCAAACCATGTCAGTATAAAAACCGATTCGGATCATACCTGGCATGGATGTTTCAAGTTTCAGATAAATTAGATGAAAATTGAGGCTTCTAGGGAATCCGGGAATCGGTTTTTATGAGGCCACATCCAGATCCTCACAGATATGGCCCATTTGCAATCCCCAACGATCTAAATCGATAAGAGGTATCTGTTCAAAATTTGAAGTAGATATCATTATTCGTTTCAACGTTATCGTGATTTCGACAGACGGACGGACAAACATGGCTAGATCGACTCATAATACCAAGCCAATCAAGAAAATATACACTTTATAGAGTCTCAGATCAATATTTCGAGGTGCTACAAACGGAATGACTAAACTAGTATACCTCTCATCCTATGGTTGTGGGTATGAAAAGTAACCTCAACAAGTAAAAGAGTGCTAAGTTCGGCCGGGTCGATTTTTGGTTACCCACCACCATGGATTCCACTTAAAATTTACCCTTTTTAACTGAGTTTGTATTTGATCTATTTTAGTCTCAAGAAGTCATATCGGCATATCGGTACTTAGGGGGGCCTATCTTCATATATATAAAAATCAATTTGTGTTTGTGTTTGTTTGTTTTGTGTGAACTCCTATAGTAATCTAAAAACATAAATTTGTTATCCAAATTTCGGATCGGGTATCTAGGAGGGACGCCCCACCCCCAAAACACCTCTAAATCGAACATATTTACTGACCATGACAATATGGGGCTCAAATGAAAGGTATTTGCAAGTAGAATACGAATTTAATATACAAATGTGGGACCATGTGTTTGGGGCACCAACCATCTCAATAAGTGGCTCAAATGTGGACCAAGTTTCTGGGGGTCCACACCTTCCCCAAAACACCCCTCAAACAGGACTAATTTACTGACCATGGCAATATTAGACTCGAATTAAAGGTATTTGGGTGTAGAATACTAAGGCGATTTTCAAATGTGGGCCCAAGTGTTTGGGGGGCGGCACCTCCCCAAAAACACCCCCAAAGAGGGCAAATTTACTACCATAGCAATATGGGGATCAAATGAAAGGCCTTTGGAATACTTGGCATGGATGTTTGAAGTCAGAATTCAAGTCTTTGTTCCAAATTTCAGTCAAATAGGATGAAAATTGAGTCTTCTAAAGGCTCAAGAAGTCAAGTTCGGGGATCGGTTTATATGGGGGCTACATCTGTTTATAGACCGATTGGGATCATAATTGGCACGGATGTTGGAAGTCATAACTCAAGTCTTTGTTCCAGATTTTAGCCAAATCAGATGGGGGCTATATCCAAATCTGAAATTGAATAGTGTGCGCCATTTGCAATCTCTAACGACCTACATCAATAAGAAGTACCTGTGCAACATTTTAAGCTTTAGGATACCGAAAGCTAGGCTAGGATGAAAAGATGTTGTGGATATTAATCCGCCCCATTCCGCCGCGTTCTAAACACTAACAACTAACCTCTAACATGTAAAAGTGTTCTAAGTTCGGCCAGGCTGAATCTTATATACCCTCCACCATGGATCGCATTTGTCTAGTTCTTTGGCCGATATCTCTTTATAGACAAAAAAAGGATAATGTATAAGAATTGCTATGTTGTTGAAGCTATACCAAGTTATGACTCGATTGGGGCTATACTTGTTTTGGCTGTTGGAGACCAAAGTAGAAGTCATTGTGAACATTTCCAATCAAATCGGATAAGAATTGAGCCCTATAGTGGCTCAAGAAGGAAAATCGGGAGACCTTTTTAAATGGCACACATGTTGAGGGTCATAGAGAAAGTCCTTGTACAAAATTCAGCTAAATCGGAATTGATTTAGCTTGAGGCACAAAAAGTATAATCAGGAGACCAAATACATGAGAGCTATATCAGGTAGTGAACCGTTTTGAACCATACTTGGTATGGAATGGTCTGAATCGGTCCATTACCAGATGTATATACCATATAAACCTATCTACCGATTATAATTCCCGTGTCTTTGGAGGGCGTGATTGAAGAATAAATGAATACTTTTGGGAAAAAAATAAAATAACGGTTATGTTTTGATCAGACCTCGTATATAAGAACGCAGGTGGTGCAAGTGCCTTGATTTTTGCCTGTACATAGGTGCCTTTGTTATCCTTTTGTATAACATCCACCATAGAATGAGGGGTAGAAACTTAAAAAACCTCATATTGGGGTCCACCGTGGTGCATAGGTTTGCATGTCTGACAATGACTTTCAACACCTGGGTTCGAATCCTGGCGAGAACAAATATATATTTTCGCGTTGGTTACTAACTGTGGCGACATTTGCGAACTCTTTCGACATGGAAACTTCCCCCTTAGTTCAATTGTGAACCTTACAAAATTTTTGACCTGGCCCAACTTTATGTCCGATGCTGCTTATCCGTATCTCAACATTTCCGGGGCCTTACTTAGATTGTATCTTAATTTATGTTACCTTCCTACTAATTTAAATATTTAAGTATTTACCTACAACTAACTACACATGTATGGTACGTACTCGTCCATTTACAGAGAATAACACGAGTGTTCACCACAATCCCCTAGGTTATAGCAGCAAAACATCTGCCTGAATTTGCCAATGCAAAATAATAGCAGCATCTTTGTTTACTTGTACCTGTCATTTGGTGGTTTATGTGCTGCCATACCATGAAATACGAGAAGCGTTCTGACAATAATAGAATGTGCACATGTAAAAAGGAGCTTAGTTCGGCAGCGACCAATCTTGGATACCCAGTGGATACTATATACCACTCAAGATTTGGGTAAAAACCTCACATACTAGAAGTTTCTGGGATAGTTGAAATAAATCAAAATTGGCTAATGATAAACACTGAAGCGCAGTGTTAAATCCCATGGCAGTCGGTTGTAAAGGATGATTTTTTAGCTATTACCTTTTTTGGCAGCACTGGTTTAAACAGCGTGAAAGTTTCGTGTTCTGTTTCACTGTCAAACATCTTCAGTTTGGTCTATAATTTAACCATGAATCGGGATACAAACGAATAACGATAGCAAATTATTGACTTTTATTATCAAAATGGGTACTCCGTTAAGAAATATCATCGCGCGCTTCTTCCATTTTATGACGAAGCTCATTTTTGGCTCAATGGGTACGTAAATACCCATAATTGTCGATTTTGGAGTGAAGGTCAGCGAGAAGCATTGCAAGAGCTGCCAATGCGTCCAGAAAAAGTCACAGTTTGGTGCGGTTTATGGGCTGGTTGCATCAGTGGACCGTACTTCTTCAAAGGCGATGCGAATCGTAACATAAATAAAAATGGCAAGCACTACTGTGAGATGATATCCAACTTTTTTTTGTTCAAAATGCAAGAGCTTGACTTGTGGTTTCAACAAGACGGTGCCACATGCCATGCAGCACGCGTAACAATGGACTTATTAAGAGGCGAGTTAGGTGAACATTTTATTTCACTTTTGGGACCGGTCAATTGGCCACCTAGATAGTGCGATTTAACACCTTTAGACTATGTTTGGTAGGTCTATGTTAAAGCTCATGTCTATACAGACAATTCCGCTCCATTGGAACAACATTGAAGCATTTATTTGTGTGCTACCGGCCGAAATGTTGGAAAAAGTATGCCAAAATAGGACTAAGCGGATGGACACGGTCAACATTTGTTTGAAATAATATTCAAACGTTAAATTGTGTGGACCGTACTATCGATTCAAATAAAGATTTCATACATTTTTCTGAATTTTATGTGTTTTTTTGACAAACTTTCCTATAGCGTTTAAAAAAATTACCCTTTACTTACTGGATTGGTTTGATGGAGTCCGCTGAGGCGGCAACTTGGCGATGAAGTATGCGCGGAGGTAAGCATGCCTGCCTATTACTGCCTTGTATAGTGTAATCGTCGTCTGTCGAGAGGTGGCCTAGTTTCTAAACTGCTTAGTTAATCCAAAGTAGCATCTGTTAGCCAATATTATCCTTGGTTTTATTTTGAAACTGGTGCTGAGGTTCCAATCATCGGATATTCGTTCTTTTAGCCAGATTGTTTAGATGAGCTGATGCATACGTCTTATCAGCGTATCGCCTCTAGTCTTGAACAGTTTAGTTGACAACCCATCGGCTCCTGCTGCCTTATTGCTTTTCAATCTGGTAACTGCTATATGGACCTCGTTCTGATAAGGTGGCACACATTCTATACCATTATCAGTGATTGGTTCTGCGGTATATTCATGGCCACCAGCATTGGATACCAGTAGCTGGGAAAAGTGTTCTTTCCATATCCTCACCACTCTATCTGTATGTGTATCAGTTACCAGATTTCCTTTTTTGTCTCAGCAGGGGGATGTGCCTTGTGTTGTTATATGGTTCTGAGGCATGGGTACATGTGAAAGGAGATGAGACAGTGCTTGGAGTATTTGAGAGAAAAATTATTCGTAAAATATATGGACCAGTTTGCGTTATGGAGAAAATAGGCGACGTATGATCCACGAACTGCATGACGACGATAGCATAGTTACACGCATCAAAATACAACGGCAGCGTTGGCTAGGTCATGTTGTCAGAATGGATGAAGAAGTTCCAGCAAAGAAGTCTTTTGAAGGCGAACACGGTGGTACACGCAAACCGGGAAGATACCTCGAAACTTGGTGTCAGAGATTTTAGAACGAGAGCAGAAGATCGAGGAGCTTGGAACGCTATTCTCCGTTCGGCTAGTGGAACAAATGTTCTAGAACAAATGTAAGGGGCCTGTATCAAAGCCATCGGCTTGAAGTTTAATTCTTTTGTAGAATTTTCGTACTTCATTCCTTCTTGTTCCTTGCGGAAGAGACGTTTTTTCTTTGTCATTCTCTTGATACCTCGCCCTCATCTGGCGCGTTGCTATTGACTGTAAGGTTGCCCTGTATGCTGCATTCTTGGCTTCAGTAGCTTTTTGGCACTGCTGGTCGTACCATAGGTTCCTTGGGGGAGGCTTTTGGTACTCAAGTATCGATATTGTGGCTGTTTCCATGGAGTGGGCAGTGGGACAGGAAGTGCTTTCTTCAAGCAATTGTGTCAGCCGAGTGGAGCTTGTCGATGTGTTTGCAGCTTTCCAATGTCCAGGTTCCGTGAAGTGCCAGATCGTATGTTTCCCGGTACACTAAGACGAGTGCAAATCTTTGCTGCAACTAGGTAATGATCCGAAACCAATTTCGTCCCTCGGATCGATAGTACATCAACACGCTGATTGAATGCCTTCCATCTATCAAAACACGATCTATTTGGTTTCTCGTGTTTCGATCTGGTGACAGCCATGTGACCCTATGAATTCTTGGATGTTGGAATCTGGTACTGCAAACTACCATGTTCTTTGCCGCGGCGAAATCTATTAGCCTCAATTCACAATAAGAAGTTTCTTCGTGTAGGCTAAATTTTTCAACTGTTGGGCCAATTTCGCATAAAAGTCTCCCAGAAAGATTTTAATACCATAGGCGAGACAGCGGTCATATTCTCTTTCTGGGCGCTCATAGAAAATACCCTTGGTCTGTTAGTCCTTGTCTTCCGTCGGGGCATGAACACAATAAGGCTGATGTTGAACAATTTGGCCTTTATGCGTATTGCGGCTAGCCTCTCATCAACCGTAGTAAACCTGGAGGCAAGGTGTTTCAGTCTCCGACTAGCCACAAATCCACTGCCAAATTCATGACTCGTTTCATGGTAGTTATAATATAGGGCGTCACCTTTTAGTGTTGTTGAGAAACCATTCCCGAGCCATCGTACTTTCTGTTTGGCGGTAATGTCTGCCCTGTATTTCTCCAATACATCCTCCAGTGCGTATTCTGTTTTCCTCTCTATAAAGAGTGCAGACATTCCAGATGCAGATACGCAAACCGTGGCCCTTATTTGCGAGGGTCGCCAACATAGGGGGGGATCCATTTTTAATCTTCCTCGTTTTTATACCCTCCACCGCTTAACCTCCACCGAGACCCAACAAAGTGTATATATTCTTGATCGTCTGTCGCTGTCGAAAGCACGCTAACTTTCGAAGGAGTAAAGCTAGGCACTTGAGATTTCGCACAATTACTTCCTACTAGGGTAGGTCGGTTGGGATTGTAAATGGGCCATATTGGTTAAAATCGGGTGAAAAATGCTCCTTTTATGACCTCAATACCCTATATCGGGAGACCGGTCTATATGGCGGCTATATCCAAATAATGTCCGATCTGGACGATATTCAACAAAAAGGTTTAGAGAGATACAAAAACGCACTGTTTCACATTTAATCCAAATCGGATGAAAAATGCTCCTTTTATGGGCCAATACTCTATATCGGGAGATCGGTCCATATGGCAGCTATATCCAACTATAGTCCGATATTCAACAAAAAGGTTTAGAGGGGTACCAGAACTTGCTGTGCCAAATTTCGTCGAAATAGGATGAAAATTGCTCCTTTTATAGGCTCATTATACTATATCGGGTGATCGGTCTATATGACCGATCTGAACCACATTTGGCAGGAATGGGTAGGGGTCTATCAGAACACACTGTGCCAAATTTGATCGATTTCAGGTAATAAAAGGATCTTTTATGGCCTCAATACCATATATCGGGAGTTCGGACTATATCCAAATATAGTCCGATCTGAACCACATTTGGTAGGAATGGGTAGGGGTCTACCAGAACACACTGTGCCAAATTTTATCGATTTCAGGTAATAAAAGGATCTTTTATGGCCCCAATACCATATATCGGGAGTTCGGTCTATAGGGCAGCTAAATCCAAATATAGTTCGATTTGAGCCACACTTCACAGAAATGGGTAGGGGTCTACCAGAACTCACTTTGCCAAATTTAATCGAATTCGGAAAAAAATGACCAATTTATTGCCTTAAGACCTTAAGTCTGGAGGTTGGTTTATATAGCGGCTATATAAAACTAAAATCCGATTTTATGAGATCAGAAGTGCAGGTTTATATACAAAGAAACGAAATCATCAACAATTTTTTGGAAAATGTTTTTATACCCAAGATATCTTCAAAATTATAAATACCCCAAAAAATGCCCAACCGTTGGATATTTACCCGGTAGAAACTCATCTCTACCGATTTGCTGAAATTTTGTATCTAGTGTTTTGTTATGATTTCCAATAACTGCGTTAAGTAGGGTCGAAATCGGTTCATTATTTGATGTAGCTGCCATATAAACCGATCTCGAATCTTGACTTCTTGAGTATATAGATCAAAGAATTTTTAACCCATTTGGCTGAAATATTGTACAACAACTTCTTGTATAGCTTTCAACATGCTTGCCAAATATGATCTCAATCGGTCTATAACCTTATATAGCTCCCATATAAACCGATCTCCCGGTATTAATTTTGAGCCCCCTATAGAGCGCGGTACTTATTCGATTTAGCTGACATGTTGCATAATGACCACTACTATGGTTTCCAACATCCAAACCAAATATGGTCCGAAACGGTCCATAACCGGATATGGCTCCAATAGTATGACAAATTTTATCCATTATCTTTTGTTTGCCTATAAAGAGATACTGGGCAAAGAACTTGACCAATGCGATCCAGGGGTGGAGGGTGCATAAGATTCGGCCTGGCCGAACTTAGTACGCTTTTACATGTTTCAAAGTAATCTCCTAAAGTTTTCCGGTTGATGGGATACTAACCTGATACCGCAACCCATCTTTCTATCGTTCTACAGGTGAACTCTTGGGGGACATTTTAGCTCACTACTGGGCAAAGAACTTGACAAATGCGATCCAGGGGTGGAGGGTACATAAGATTCGGCCTGGCCGAACTTAGTACGCTATTAAAGGAAGCTACCCAGGTGACACCGCGGGGAGGTTTTGAGATGGAGGAAGACCAAAATAAGCCTGGATTTTGCCAAGTTAAAACCAATCAGAATCGTTGCTTGGTGTCGATCATCCCCTCAAAGTCGCTCAAACTGATATAGGACCCTATCGGGGAATTGGATTTAAGGGTCCTCAACCAATTCCCGAAATGATTGTTGAAAAATAATTTGAATACGAACTTACGAGTTAATAAAGGCAAATTCTTAGCGTAATCCATGGTGGTGGGTACCCAAGATTCGTCCCGGCCGAACTTAGCACATTTTTAATGGTTCAAAATTAAATTACTCCTTTGCTTTGAAGTTTCAATCAAAATAATCTGACTTAATCACATAGGCCAAACTGCAAAATCCTTATCTGGACTAAGGGCCATGTTTCGGCAAAAAACCTCTTAGAGGGACAAGTAAACCAACTGGGACCATCTTCTTATATATAAAAATCAATTTGTGTTGGTTTGTAGGTTTGTTTGTTTGTATGTTTGTGTGGGTTCCTTATAGACTCAGAAACGGCTGAACCGATTTTCTTAAAATTTGCACGGATGGTGCATAATGAGCCCGTGGTGAAAATAGGGTACTACATTTTTTGATATCTGAAGGGGGGCGGATTTAAGCGAAATTTTGGGTGCTCTCATATAGTACCCCAAAAATAAAAATTTGGTATCCAAAATTCGGATGGGGTACCTAGGGGGCTGCCCCACCCTAAAACCTACCAAACATACATTTAGACCAATAACGACAATATGGGACTCAAATGAAAGGTATTTAGGATAAGAAAACGTGTCTGATATCCAATTGTCGGACCAAGTACTAGGGGGACCACCCCAAGCCCTAAAACACCCCTAAATCGGACATATTTACCGACCATGGCAATATGGGACTCAAATGAAAGATATTTGCGAGTAGAATACGAATCTGGTATCCAAATGTGGGACCACGTTTCTGGGGATCCACCCCTTCCCCAAAACACCCCCCAAACTGGACTTATTTACTGACCATGGGAATATGGGGCTTACATAAAAGGTATTTTAATGTAGAATACGAATCTGATATCCAAATATGGGACCAAGTGTTTGGGGGCTGCATCTCACTAAAAACATCCCCCAAAGGGGACAAAATTACGACCATTGCAATATGGGTCTCAAATGAAAGGTCTTTGGGAGTAAAGCACGAATCTGATATCAATGTTCGGGAAAAGTGTATGTGGGGCCACCCCACCTCCACAACACCACTCAAATAATAAGTATATGCTGACTATTGCAATATGAATCACAAAGAGGGTTTTAAGAGTGGAACACTAATCCGATATATATTTTCAAGGCCACTTCACTGAGTAGCCGCCCATCCCCCAAAACCCCCCCAAGCCGGTCATGTTTGCCGACTGTGGAAATATGGGGCTCAAATTAAAGGTATGTGTGAGCAGATCACGTATCTGATATTAACATTAGGGGCCAACTGTCCAGCGGACGTCCCACCACCATTACAACCCCCAAATAGGACGTATTTGCTCACCAAGACAATTTGGGTCTTAAAGAAAGTGGAACTAAATATTCATAGCTTTTAGGGCCAAACCGGACATATTTGCTGACTTTTGCAATAAGGAGTTTAAATGAGATTAGAAAACGAATTTGATACCCAATTTTGAGGGCAATGGCAATATAGGGTAAAAATAAATGATATATAGATATATGAGAATAGAGCACGTTGCTGATATATTTTCTGGGCTTAGTGTTTGGGGGACCACCCCAATCCCCAAAACACCCCTAAATCTGGCATATTTACCGACTATGTCAATGTGGAGCTTAAATGAAAGGTATTGGGGGGTAGAGCAAGAATTGAAACCCATTTTCGGGACCAATTTTCTGGGGGTACCCCTTTCCCAAAATACCCCACAAACAGCAACTTTTTAGTGACCATCGCAATTTGGGGCTCACATTAAGGTATTTGGGAGTATAATACGAATTTGATATCCAAATGTAGGACCATGTATTTAGGGCATCACTCCTTTCCCAAAGAGTTAACATTTTTTGACCATGCCAATATGTGGCTCAAATGAAAGGTGTTTGAGATTAGAAAACGAATTTGATAACCTATTTTGGGGCCATGTGTTTGGGGGACGCCTCATCCTGTAAACTCCTCTTAAGCCAATAGCAATAAGGGGTTTAAACAAATGGTATTTTAGGGACCACCTCAGTGACTGGGAGACAACCTCACCCCCGAAAAACCCCTAAATAAGATATGAGAATATCGGGCTGAAATAAAGTATTTTAAGAATGGAGTACACCTTATATCCAAACTTAAATTCGTAGACCAATAAAGATCATATGGGATTCAGATAAAGGCACTTATATTATTAAACTACTATTTTCGTAGCATGGTATTTCACTAAAAGCTCTTTAATTGTCGAAAATAAATATTCCAAGGAAAATTTTGTTCCATATAAAGTGAAAGAAAGCGCAGCGGAGCGGGCCCGGGTCAGCTAGAATTAGATACAAACGAAAGCTATTTAAGATCAGAGTACAAATTTGGGGTTAAGTGTCTGAAAGCCGCTCCAACGCTCAACCGGACAAGTTGCCCGATCGAGATAGTATGGGATTTAAATAAAAGGTTTTTGGAAAAGAGTACGAAAGCCAGGATTTGTTTAAAGGTATTTTTTTTTGTCCCCCCAAATTTTCGTAACTATACTCCTTAGCGAAAATCCTTGCATAATTTTAGTTCATGTTTATTCTTCAAGTGGAAGATTTATTCATTGGAAACCAAGTCAACAAGATGCGACGTAACAAACAGGACGACTTAAATTTCAAATTGCATGACTCCATTGAAATGTTTACTTTTGCAAAACAGACATTGCCGCATATACTCAGCTTTTAGGTTATGTGGATAAATGTCTTTGTATTTTATAATCTTTTTAACGAAGACAGCGAGCGAGTGATTTGTACACATTGTACAACAACATGTGGTTGTATCGTAGAGAAATGACAATGTTCTTGGAGAAAAATTGGGAAAATGTTTTTTGAAAAAATTTACATTTTGCTGTAGCACCTTGAGGAAGATGAAAGTGAAACTTGGAAAAGTCGATTAAGTCTTGTAAATCGATCTGTAAATGAACATTCCCTTAAGAAGCAGGGGCGAACTTTTCATTTATCACCGAGAGCTGTCCGATTCAAGCTTAAGCTCGGACTCGGCCTCTTATTATAGCCGAGTCCGAACGGCGTGCCATTGAGCGATACCTCTTTTGGGAGCATTTTTTAAAAGTACCTCACAAATGTCGCCAGCATTAGAAGGGGATAACCAATGCTGAAAATATTGTTCTAATGTTTTCGCCAGAATTCGAACCCAGGCGTTCTCAGTCATAAGCGGACATGCACTATTGGAGACCTCGGTAGCGCGAGGTTGGCATTTCCACCTGGCGAGAACATCAACAAATAATTTCAGCGGTGGTTTTTTCCTCCCAATGCTGGCGACATTTGTGAGTTCCTATGACATGAAATAGAAACCGTGTAGAAACTTCTGTTCAAAGAGGTGTCACACTACGACATGCCATTCAGAGTCACCTGTAAAAATGAGGTCCCTTATCATTGAGCCAAAACTTATATCGGACTGCACTCATTGACATGTAAGAGGTTTGCCCCAGTTTCTTAACGTGGAGTTACATACTAAGCGCGCGCATTAAAAATACAACTCTGCAAACAAATCCCCCAAAATCTAAGTGCCAAAGTTAAACCATTTTTAACTCAGTTATTGTGCATCGCTTCGGATCGATGCACCAGTTTGTTCAACCGTCAATTTATTGTGTCTCCCAAGAATGACAGAGCCATTCGTCGTATCCGTGGTCTCCGAGCCGATGGACAGCCTTTACAATTTACCGTGGATCAAGTTTCAAATGTTATCCGTGGCGCCAAATCATCCAAGGCGTTAGGCCCCGAAGGCATAGCAACACCACTTCGCAGAGAAGTTTTACCATGGCAGGATACCGCAGAAAACTCCTACCCCAGTGCCCCATGCAAATTAGATCCATCTGTGTATACAGAAGACTTTGGGGAAAGCGAGGTACCCCATTATAATAACCTGAATGATCAAAACCCCTTTGAAAAGTAATAAAACTAGCAACATTTTTCGACAGAGGGATTTTTAAAGTTCTGGGGCGGAGGCTAGAATTTTTCAGGGTTGGGGGGTCTTAGTCCACCCCTAGTTTACCTTCTTACACTTATGGGGTATCTCAGATGTCGCTTTTCGGTAAACCACGTACAGCCCGTCATCTTATATAGCACACCGTAATGAAAGATCCCAGCAGAATAGAATAACGCCGTCTACATCAGCCGAAGAGCGACCATCGTTGCCACACACCCAACATACAGGTGTAAGAGCAATCCCATGACAGCCGGTTGTATGTACCGGATTGAACCGATGGAGTCCTTCATCGGCAAGGGCTGCCGACGACAACTAAAACAACCTCGACATGGGGTAGCTGTGAGCTCCAAACAGGCTGGAACATTGAGCTCCAATTTGTGTGGTGTTCATTGCTGTCACGAAAAGCTTAGCTGCGAGCTACCGGGCGCGTCCACAGGTTGCGGATAGGGGAATGCTCCAGTAGCTGCAACGGGAGTAGCGGATGATCAGCGGTATCGAGTGGAGAGTCTCAGTGAGTGGCCGGACGGCACCGGCTCTTGCACAAATACTGAGTACCAATGGTGCTTGATATGGCAAGACGGGTTATTGGCGCCTTTAAATAACCACTCTGTTCCCGCGGCCATCGGTCATTTGGACCGAAACGAGTTTGGTCCCCTACAGGAGCATGACAAGGATCATTGCCACCAATAACAACAACAGTCGTAAGAGCATAAGATCAAGCACACCATTCATAGTCTCTCTTGTGGCATTCCTCCCTGCAGCGGAGATCAGAACCTTGGCAGTATACGTTTCCTTTTCCATCATCAGCGGAAGCATAGCTGCCCAGATCCAGGGGCCATTACCAAATGTTCCTGGGCTAAGCCTCTAACACCTTACGGTGTTACATTCCCCTCCTATCACTTTTCTCGATTATTTTCTTAATTTTTGTTGTTCAGATAAGAGCGGCAGCTCCAACACTTAAAAAGCTCAGCTTTTCTTGTAAAAAGTACCAGTTCAGACTTTTTGGGCTGTATGTGTATGCCAAGAATATGAGACTTCGCCTATCCACACAGCTTTAACAACATCTTATAGAAGTGTAATTGTTGCAGAAAAAAATCTGTCATTACACGAAAACACATGCATTGGGAAAAGTACAGCTAATATAAATGGTTGTCGAGCGTGGGTAATGTGGTATTTGTATCATAGAGACGTTCTTGCAATCTGTTTTTATGCTGAGTAGCTGCAAATGCGGCCGCGGGCAGTCAGCGAGTTTCGAGAGGAGAGTCTTAGTGACTCGACGGAAAACAAGAACGAGCAGACCAAGGATATTTTCTATAATCGTCTGAAGAGAGAATATGACCGCTGCCCCGACCATGATATTAAAATCGTTCTGGGTGACTTTAATGCGAAAATAGGGAAGGAAGACATTTTTGGTCCAACAGTCGGAAAGTTTAGCCTCCACTAGATAACGTCCAGTAATGGGTTGAGGCTGATAGATTTCGCCGCGGCAAAAAACATGGTAGTTAGTAGCACCAGATTTCAAACATAAAAATATTCATAAAGCCGCATGGCTGTCAGCCGATCAAAACACGAGGAATCAACTTGATCACGTTGTGATAGATGGAAGACATTCATCCAACATGTTCGATGTACGATCGATCCGTGGAGCGAATATAGATTCGGATCATTACCTTGTTGCAGCAAAGGTTCGCACACGTTTGAACACTCTATGGAAAATGCCGCGAAATCCGTACTTGGGTACCGGATGCCTCCTCCAAGAAACCCATGGTACGCCAAGAGTGTCGAGATGCTACTGAAGCCAAGAATGCGGCATACAGAGCAACCCTGCCATCAGTTGCAACGCGCCAGATGAAGGAAAGGTATCGGGAGAAAACAAGAGAGGAGAAACGTCTATTCCGCAGAAACAAAAAGGAAATGGGAAGACGTGACTGTGAGCGAATTGAGATGTACAGGAGTCAGAATGAAGTCCGGAAATTCTACCAAAGAATTAAACATCAAAACGATGGCTTCGGTGCAGGTACATCCTCCTGCAGAGACAAAGAAGGAAATGTGGTAACTGACACGGATAACATGCTGAGGATATGGAATGAACATTTTACTCAACTGCTAGTGTCCGACGTTGGCGGCGAAGAGGATACCGCAGAACCAATCCCTGATGATGGTATAGAATGTTTACCTCCGTCAGAATCAGGTCCAAGTAGCAGTAACCCGACTAAAGAACAACAAGGCAGCAGGATGCCGACGGGTTACCCGCTGAACTATTTAAGATCGGAGGCGATACGCTGATAAGGCGTATGCATCAGCTTATCTGCGCAATCTGGCTAAAAGAACGCATACCCGATGATTGGAACCTCAGCATACTATGTCCCGTACACAAGAAAGGAGATAAGACGGAATGTGCCAACTACAGACCAGTAAGTCTCCTTCCCATCGCATACAAGATACTCTCGAGCGCACTGTGTGAAAGATATAAACCTTAAGTCAATGATATAATTGGGCCCTATCAATGCGGTTTTAGACCTGATAAATCCAACCTAGACCAGATATTCACACTGCGCCAAATCCCGGAAAAGTCCCGAGAAGGACAAATCAACACCTACCATCTCTTTGTTGGCTACAAAGCTGCTTTCGATATCCTTTTCGTTCAAAGGTATTTCAAGCCATGTCTGAGTTTGGTATCCCTGCAAAATGAAGAAGACTCTGCAGGATGACACTTGCTGATACGCGTAAGAATAGGAAAGAATCTCTCCGAACCATTCAATACCAATCGAGGTTTCCACACAAGGAGACAGCCTATCGTGTGATTTCTTTAATATCCTGCTGGAGAAGACTATACGAGATGCAGATGTGAATAGATATGACACACTAATCACAAGAGAACACATGCTTCTCGCCTATGCCGACGACTTCGACATCATAGGTCGGTCACCGGAAGTAGTAACTGCAGCCTTTGAAAGAATCGAAAAAGAGTCAGAGAACATGGGTCTGACAGTAAATGGAGATAAGACGAAATGGATGATTTCAACTCCCAAAACGCCTTGTACAACCGATCAGAGAAAGAAAATGGAGAAAGTTGGGAATCACAACTTTGAGACAGTCAGTAAATTTATCTACCTCTGCACCGCCGTAACCGAAACGAATGACACCAGTTTTGAGATAAAGCGAAGAATAATACTGGCAAACCGATGTTATTTTGGACTAAGCAAGCAGTTTAGAAACAAGGCCACCTCTTGACAGACGAAGATTACACTATACAAGAGACTGATACTACCCGTGTTGTTATATGGTTCTGAGGCATGGGTACTTGTGACAGCAGATAAGGCAGTGCTTGGGAGTATTTGAGATAAAGATTTTTCGTAAATATATGGACCAGTTTGCGTTAATGGAGAATATAGGCGACGTATGAACCACGAGCTGTATGACGACGATAGCAAAGTTACACGCATCAAAATACATTGGCTGCGTTGGCTAGGTCATGTTGTCAGAATGGATGTAGAAGCTCCAGCAAAGAAGTCGTTTGAAGGCAAACACGGTGGTACACCCAAACCGGGAAGACCAAAAGCCCGATGAAAAGATCAAGTGGTGGGAGACACCTCGAAACTTGGTGTCAGAGATTTTTGAATAAGCGCAGAAGATCGAGGCGCTTGAAACGCTTTTTTACGTTCGGCTAATGGAACAAATGTTCTGTCATAGCCAATTAAAGTAAATATGTAAACTCACTTCCCTATTTGACGTTTTAAGCACTTGGGGCGCCTAATTCCGATGCAATTTGAAAGAAATGGTCAATCTGAAGTGTATTTAAGATTCCACCCAGAAGAACTTAACGCCTTAAGGCTGGTACCATACTTGCTTTCGCGATATTTTTCGACGATTTAATTTTTAAGATAATAATACCAGCCATTACAGTCCACGGGCTGACACCTTCTGTAAAGAGATGAAGCTTAAAAGCTATTTCGAAACCATTTGAAGCACTTTTTAATTATTTTTATCCAATATCGCCTATGGTACATAAGCATATGGATGATGTTGTTATTGTTATTCCTGTTGAGAAGATAACATGATATCTTCTCGTCAAAGGATGAAAGCGTGCAACCAGCAAGTCCTGTACTCCCCCAGGCATTTTATTAAATTTATACGTTGAGCACTTGAACATGTTGACGCGTTGTTTTGTTGCTTTAAGGAAACCTCATGAAAACGATGATATTACCACCAGATGAAGAGATGTCAGGACAGGGTGCTCTATTAAAATTTATTTATGGAAACTTAAATAAAGCAGAAGGCGGTTCTGTAATTTGATTTTTTAAATTTTCATGTAGCAAAAGTTCATTTGGTAATTAAGTAAAGAATTCCTATGGTTTTTACTATCAGTTCATGTAACGTAGATAAATGACTTTACTCTATTAGATAAGATAGAAGTGGTAGTCGTATAAAGACTCAATTAATCAAAACTTGGGATTTGAAGCTTAATGGCCATAAATGGAACATTCTCTTCCACAGGCTCTGAAGTCCTTAGGAAAACGGCATGTCCTTAGGAAAACGCGACCACTTTCATCCGCAATTCGAGTACGCCAGCGAAGTTCCCCTATTTTGCACAATGTTGGATTTTTATTATACTCTCCACAATAGGATGGGGGTATACTAATTTCGCTGCCATATAAACCGATCTTGGGTCTTGACTTCTTGAGCCACTAGAAGGCGCAATTCTCATCCGATTTGGCTGAAATTTTGCATGAGGTGTTTTGGTATCACTTCCAATAACTGCTCTAAGTATGGTTCCAATAGGTTCATGTTTTGATATAGCTGTCATATAAACCGATCTTGGGTATTGACTTCTTGATCCTCTAGAGGGGGCAATTCTCGTCCGATTTGACTAAAATTTTCCACGTGGTGTCCTGGTATCTCTTCCAACAACTGCGCTAAGTATGGTTTAAATCGGTTCATGTTTTGATATAGCTGCCATATAAACCGATCTTGGGTCTTGGCTTCCTGATCCTCTAGAGGGCGCAATTCTCATCCGATTTGACTAAAATTTTGCACGTTGTGTTCTGGTGTCACTTCCAACAACTGTGCAAAGTATGGTTCAAATCGGTTCAAGTTTTGATATAGCTGTCATATAAACCGATCTTGGGTCTTGACTTCTTGAGTCTCTAGAGGGCGCAATTCTCGTCCGATTTGACTGGAATTTTGCACGTGGTGTTTTGGTATCACTTCCAATAACTGTGCTAAGTATGGTTCAAATCGGTTCATGTTTTGATATAGCTGCCGTATAAACCGATCTTGGGTCTTGACTTCCTGAGCCTCTAGAGGCCGCAATTCTCATCCGATTTGGCTGAAATTTTGCATGTGGTATTTTGGTATCACTTCCAACAACTATTCTAAGTATGGTTCAAATCGGTTCATGTTTTGATATAGCTGCCATATAAACCGATCTGGGATCTTGACTTCTTAAGCCTCTAGAGGGCGCAATTCTCATCCGATTTGGCTGAAATTTAGCATGAGGTGTTTTGTTATGACTTCCAATAACTGCTCTAAGTATGGTTCAAATCGGTTCATGTTTTGATATAGCTGCCACATAAACCGATCTGGGATCTTGACTTCTTGAGCCTCTAGAGGGCGCAATTCTCATCCGATTTGGAAGAAATTTTGTACAACGGCTTCTGTCATGACATTCAACATACGCGTCTAATATGGTCTGAATCGATCAATAGCTTGATACAGCTCCCACATAAGAACTCGACAAATGCTATCCATGGTGGAGGGTATATAAGATTCGGCCCGGCCGAACTTAGCACGCTCTTACTTGTTTTGCTCTCCAACTAACCACATATGTAAAACCCACTGCGTAAGAAAATTATTTAATATCTTACTGACTAAGAGATGCATTACGGCAGGCTTAGGATGTATAGATCTACAAACATGGGTAAGCAGAGGGATACTTGAAGGAGGTGTATTGTCTCCTCTACTTTGAAGTATAGCCATTAACAATTTTCTATGGAAGAAAAAGGTGTAAAAGTGAAAAAGGGAAAATTTCCCGGCACTATTAGAGATATACTTCAGGAAGCTCAAGGTACGACGGCATAGACGGAAGTTGTTCTGTTCAGCAGGAGATACAAGTATCTAACAGTAGCACCGGTCTCCTTGGGAGGCGTCTAATGGGGAGCAACGCTTGGAAGGTAGCCAATAGCTCTCCAGGTGGTCTGAAGTGGAAGACTAATGCTCCCTAGGTATCGTGTAGTTTTGAGATGTTGCTTAAAAATTGATCTCCTGGATATGACAAAGTGATGTTTTAGTGATGCATAAATGTTCGTACTATTTATTAAAGAATGATTGGAATGAAGGATGTTATGTGAAGTGAAGGACGGAAAGAAGGTTAATGACTAGAGATGGGTTTCTACCGGGTAAATACCAAACGCTTGGGTATTCATTGGTTGAATACCCATTAAATACCTCGCTTTGCGAAATTTCATCGAAATAGGATGAAAAATGCTCCTTTTATAGACTAATTACACTATATTGGGAGATCGGTCTATATGGCAGCTATATCCAAATATGGTCCAATCTGGACCACATTTGAGAGGAGTGGGTAGAGGTCTACCAGAACACACTCTGGCAAATTTCATCGAATTCGGGTAATAAATGTATCTTTTATGGCCTCACTACCCTATATCGGGAGATCGGTCTATAGGGTAGCTATATCCAAATATAGTCTGATCTCAACCACACTTCACAGAAATGGGTAGTGGTCTATCAGAACTCACTGTGCCAAATTTTATCGAAATCGGTTGAAAAATGACGAATTTATGGCCTCAAGACTTTAAGTCTGGAGATCGGTTTATATAGCGGCTATATATAACTAAAATCCGATTTTATGAGATCAGAAGGTCAGGCTTATTTACAAAGAATACGAAATCACCAAAAAATTGTTTGGAAAATGTTTTTATACCCAAGATATCTGCGAAATTATAAATACCTAGCTTTTGAGTATAAATGGGTAAATATCCGGGTATTTACCCAATTTACCGGGTAAATACCTTCTGGGTATTTACCCATCGCACATCTCTATTAATGACGGTAAGGAGGTGCAAGACGGGCGATAAGGAGGTGAAGAACGCTAAGGAGATGAAGGACTGGTGAAGCGATGAGATGGAGGATGGTTGAGAAGTTAGTAGTTTGCATCGAAAAGGTCGATGAGTTGAAGGCTCCTGACCGTGTTGAAGTTTTCAGAGCTGATCGTGTGAAGGTGAATGTATGGCAGCTCCTGTTGGTTTGAATGTTTTGTACACGATGTCGCTGCTATTCCTTGTGAATAGCAGAATGTTTAAGTTGTCGTGTGGATGTTTCGGTGGCATTCCTGTTGGGCTCAGTCTAGTGCTGAGCCATTTTGGGTTATGCCATCTGCTTTCTGATGGTTCTGGTTGTGGTGTTGCTTTGGGATGGTGCTTACATCATTCCACTAGGTGACCAGTCCGGAACTGTTTGGAGTTCAACTGGAAGTAGTTGAACTACGTGGTCGGAACAGAGTCGTTAATCTGTTGCTACGGGTGTCAGGAGTTCCTGGAATTTCGGTTCTAGCCTGAATATGGTGAGGCCCCACATTGGGAGCAATGTGGAGGCTGTGGTTTGGGCCTTTAATCGCTGGCAGGGCAGTTTTTGCTCGGTTTTTGCCAGGTGCCGGAATCCAGAGTTTGGAAGGAGTTTTAAATGGTGCTCCGCTCCTAAGCAAGGGGAAGATCCAAACGTCCAAACAATGTGGGATCGAATTGGTACTCATGCTAGCTTCGGTTTTATATGGGGTCGTTGGTAGATGCATTATAATCACCCAGGGTTAAGAGCCCTGCAAGATTGAGCCAACACTGCAGGTGTCTGCTGTACAAATCCCGGCCAAATTTCTCAAGCTGGAATGGCTCCCAGATATGTAAATCAGTGTAATAAGGAGGGTAAGAAAAAATATTTCAATAAGTTCATATCTTAAGTTCCAAAGTTCAATAATTTGTAGAACGAAGTTCAATACCTGCATTAAACACCATTAGGACTTATCTTCTTGGGAGGAGAAAATGTCCCAAAGCACTGCGTGTTTTACTGGACAGGTAATTGAACGTGAAATCAGACATTATGGAAGGGGCAAGAAAGGCAACTCCTGACCTGCCAGACAGCAATTGGCAAAAGCTAGGGGTTGAAGGTGCTTGTCATCCACTGGCTACGTACTGCAGTTGTCAGACTAATAATACTATATGGAGTCATAGTTTGGTGGACGGCGCTTCAAAAGTCCACCTACTGTTCAATACTCAGTCGGATCCCAGGTTGGCTTGCCTGTGCATCTCAGCGGTCATTTGAAAGTGTACAGAACCGGGAAATCGGTGTTTTGGGATTTGAGAAACTTCAAATTTTAAAAGACTCCGATGAGATTTCCACCGAGAATCAAAACTCGTCATACTATGGTTGGTGTTGTGGCATTTCTTTTCCATTGAAAAATAATTCGGTCATAAAAAGCTTGTCTCGAAAGAGAAAGAAAATAAGAAAGATAGTTTTTATACCCACAACCATAGGAAGGGGGTTTACTAACCTAGGCATTCCGATTGTAACACCTCGAAATATTCGTCTAAGACCCCATAAAGTATATATATTCTGAGTCGATCTAGCCATGACCGTCCGTCCGTCTGTCAAAATCACGATAGAGGTCGAACGAGTGAAGCTAGCTGCTTGAAATTTTGCACAGGTACTCATACCTCATGTACTTCATTGGGGATTGCAAGTGGGTCATATCGGTTCAGATTTAGATATAGCTCCCATATAAACCGATATGTCGTTTTGATTTCTTGAGCCCCTACCGCAATTTTCATCCGATATGGCTGAAATTTTACATGTAGTGTTCTGTTATGACTTTCAACAACCGTTCAAATCGGTCTATAACCTGATATAACACCCATATGAACCGATATCCGATTTGACTTTTTAAGTCCTTACAGGCCACAATTTTTGTCCGTTTTGAAAGAAATTTTGCATGCGGTGTTCTGGTATGACTTTAAACAGCTGTGCGTAGTAAAGTCCAAATGGGTCTATAACCTGATATAGCTCCTATATAAACCGATCTCCAGATTTGACTTCTTGAGCCCTTACCAACCGCAATTTGTATCCGATTTAGCTGAAATTTTGCATGTAGTTTTCCGTTATGATTTCCAACATGTGTGTTTAGTACGGTCCGAACTCAAGAAGAACTCAAGAAGTCAAATCGTGTGATCGGGTTATATTATAACTGGATTTCGATATATGACAAGGTGAAATACTTTGGTGTGATCTTGAACAGGTAACGGAATTGGTAGTGTAACATTCAGAAGCGTACTGAGAAGGCTCACAGATGTTGGGCACTATGTAGACGGGCCGTAGGCTGGAAATGGGGCCTGAATCCGAGGATAGTCTACTGGCTCTACAGGAGCATGATTAGACCAATACTTACTTTCGCCTCAGCAGTTTAGTGGACTGCTATGGAGAAAAAGTGCAACATAAGGACCATATAACAGGTTCAGAGAACATGTTGTCTTGGCATAGGCGGAGCAATGAGGACCACGCCCACTAGGGCACTGGAGACTTTTCTAGATATCCGACCCATTTACATACAGATTAAGTGTGAGGTAGCCACTGCGGCTATGAGACTTAAGGCGATGGGAGAATGGATTGAGGATGGGAGCAGCTCATACCATCGCGGTATAATCGAGGCGGCGATAGGAAACCTGGTAGGAAGGGATGAGGTCTCCGATCGGATTCCTGAGATGAACCTTGAAGTCGAGTGCGAGGCACTGCTGCCATCGGCACAGTCTAGGATTGACGGAACCTTAGTATTGCCATCTGGAAGATCATGTTACATGGATCAAAGCTAGAGGACAGAGTAGGCCTGGGGGTTTACATTGAGAATCCAGGGACTGAGATCTGTTTTAGACTGCCTAACCATAGTACGGTCCTGCAGGCGCAGATCCGGGCGATGACGGAATGCGTTAAGTGGTGTGGTACTAACGCGAGGACTTCGAGTGTAAACATCTTTATTGACAGTAAAATGGCCATAAGGGCAATAACAACCAGGAGGGTAAGATCACGAACAGTCGTGCAGTGTAAGAAGGAGATTAACGCCTTCTCTGAGAATGGCAAAATCTGCATCGTTTGGATGCCGCGCCATAACGGAGTACGGGGAAATGAAAGGGCATACGATTTGGCGGTTTAGGTCAGAGGACTGCCTTCAAAAAACTTGGTTAACCTGAAGCCTTTTGCGTCGACGCAGTTCGAGTTAAGCGCGTGGGCTACGAATGCGCATGCAACATTGTGGAACAAAGAAACGGTCGGTAGGACGGCGAAAATCCTCTGAGGGGATCCAGTTCGTTAGAAGACGAGGCTATTACTGAAAGGAAGTAAGAAGGAGGTCAGTATAGCTATTGGTGTCATAACGAGACACATGGGACTACGAGCTCACTTATGTAAAATCGGTGCGGCAAGTGATAGCATGTGTAGGGCATGCGGGGAAGATGATGAGACGTTGGAGCATTTCCTTTGTCATTGGCCGGCTTTCGCGTCTAACAGATATCGGCACTTAGGCGGAGACACAATACCAGACATGAACCAACTTTTGGGAGTGGTATTGAAAACAATTAAGGATTTTGCAGGTAGCACGGAATTCCTAACTCAAAATTTTCTTTGTAGAGGTTGCTTTATAGTTCTTAGATCGCACAACAAGCCGATTACTGGCTTAGGTGTATATCCATAGTGGCATGGGCCGGATTAATATCTGCACCCTCTTTTCAACCTAACCTAACCTATTGTTTGGAAAGTTAGCTTGTATTGGACAAACAATCAAGACGGACGGATATGGCTAAATCAAGACGAAATCAAATGTTAGTGGTTTTTGCAGTTGGAAGTCGAGGCTTACAAATCAGCAAAAAATTGGAAGGAAATTATTTATAGAGAACCTATGTACTTTAAAGGAAGGCAACTATTGGTTTGCCCAAAAAGTAATTGCGGATTTTTTAAAAGAAAGTAAATGCATTTTTAATAAAACTTAGAATGAACTTTAATCAAATATACTTTTTTTACACTTTTTTTCTAAAGCAAGCTAATAGTAACAGCTGATAACTGACAGAAGAAAGAATGCAATCACAGAGTCACAAGCTGTGGAAAAATTTGTCAACGCCGACTATATGAAAAATCCGCAATTACTTTTTGGGTAACCCAATATATACTCTGAAGGAAGCTATATATTCTGTCGACTAGACACGTTATCGTTTGTTCAGACCTCAAAGCATAAATCGTCGGATGATTGATTTATTAATGATAAGTAATAGCTTCCTTGAAAAATAGCTTACCGAAGTTAAATAATTCAAAAGCCTGCACCCACTCAAGGCCTGGGCAACATAAAAACAGATCCAATTAAACTTCAATCCCTAAAATTCTGTTTAAAACTCCTCATCCCAAGAGGAATCGAGTGAATGAAAACTTTCTGAATGGAGATTCAAGTTACCATCCCAGCTTCGTTCCCCTTGGATACATATACGTAGTTTGTTTTTGCATGGCCATAACTATAGCTGTTTTTTTTTTGCTTTTTCTCATTTGTTTACGTTGCAAAATAATAATCCTGCAAATAACGTAAATTGAGCCGAAGGGCATAATTAATAAAATTGCAAGGATAATGGTATTTATTTGTATGTGTGTGTGTGTTTGAATCAGATTGTGTATAGTGCATGATTTGCTAAATCAAAATCTATTGAAATCAATTAAAGCTGAATGTATGCATGTTGAATTAGAATTAACTTTAATTTCTTCAACAATAGACATTTTTGATGTTTAAATTATTACAAAATACACTAATTAAATGCAGCATACATGCGTGCAATTCTCCCAAAAATTAGTTTAATTATCAGAGTCAAGGCGTATTTTTCAAGCGGCCGCATCAACCCAGCTGAGGGATATGTCAACTCATTTTTGAATTCACCGTACAAAAATATATACTTCAAAAATTGTGTTTGCTGCTGTTGCCATAAGCCTGCACCTACTCTCTCAATTTCAAGGCAGTCTCACAATAGCTGCTCAACCGTCTATGACTCCTCCTCATCCCCACAGATCAAGCTTAAGTCCGCCATGTGATCAGCGCATGGTCAAAGTCCATTGACATTGCAATGGCTTTTCAGGATATTCAGTAGTGAGAGCGGCAACTCCATCACATTTAGGAGAGGTCCCCTGATCACACCAAGTTACCAAGTATTTAGGCAGCATACTATATGCACTCTGAACGGCCAAAAACCATGATGACAACGTCATCCTCGTAGCCAACAAACTTTAACTGTCATTTTTAAATGACCTGAAAATCCGACAGATATCCAAGAGCCAACAAGTAAGAGCGCGCTAAGTTCGGCCGGGTCGGATCTTATATACCCTCCACTATGGACAGCATTTGTCGAGTTCTTTGTGCGGTATCTCTATTTAGGCAAACAGGGAAAAAGGATAAGAATTGTTATGCTATTGGTCCGATCCATATTGGTCCGATCCATTCGGATAATATTTCATTCTATTCGGAAAAGAATTGCGCCTTGTTGGGGTTCAAGAGGCATAATCGGAAGATCGGTTTATATGGGAGCTGTATCAGGATATAGATCGATTAAGACTATATTGGACATGTATGTTAAAGATCATGGGAGAAGCCGTTGTACAAAATTTCAGCAAAATCGGATAAGAATTGCGCCCTCTAGTGGCTCAAGAAGTCAAGATCCCAGATCGGTTTATATGGCAGCTATATCAGATTATGGACCGACTTAAACCATACTTGGCACAGTTGTTGGAAGTAATAACAAACAAGTTTGTGCAAAAATTCAGCCAAATTGGTCAAGAATTGCGCCTTCTAGTGGCTCAAGAAGTCAAGATCCCAGATCAGTTTATATGACAGCTATATCAGATTATAGACCGATTTAAACCATACTTAGCACAGTTGTTGGAAGTAATAAGAAACAAATTTGTGCAAACATTCAGCCAAACTGGATGAGAATTGCGCCTTCAAGTGGCTCAAGAAGTCAAGATCCCAGATTGGTTTATATGACATCAGATTATGGACCGATTTAGACCATGCTTAGCAACAAATTAAGAAACAAATTTGTGCAAACATTCAGTCAAATTGGATGAGAATTGCATCCTCTAGTGGCTCAAGAAGTCAAGATCCCAGATCGGTTTATATGGCAGCTATATCAGGCTATGAACCGATTTAAACCACACTTAGCACAGTTGTTGAAAGTGATACCAAAACACCACGTGGAAATTTTCAGCCAAATCGGATTAGAATTGCTCCCTCTAGTGGTTCAAGAAGTTTAGATCCAAGATCGGTTTATATGGCAGCTATATCAAACATGGACCGATATGACCCATTTACAATTTCAACCGACCTACACTAATAAAAAGTATTTGTGCAAAATTTCAAGCGGCTAGCTTTACTCCTTCGAAAGTTAGCGTACCCCCCATCCTATGGTGGAGGGTATAAAAAGGGGTTCACAACCCTTCCTTGTGGTGATTGAGCCCTAACCACAATCTTCCTATATGAGCCATTTGTTTGCATTCACTTGGTAGCTATCTATGTCTGCAATGACCTTATGAATTTTATTTTTAAACCTGCCATCTTGGTGGTTTTGTGGGTTGTTGTTGTAGCCACATTTTCATATGAAGGTGGCGATCCTCGTCAGGCTCCTGTAGGTGAGCAAGCTCGTTCCGGTCCAAATTATCGATCGCCATTGGTTTTTTGAACCAATTCGCACTCAGTAATTGTGCAGTCGCTGATTGTTCCCGACTGCCGTTGCAGCTACTCCGTTTGGACCATTCCACTATCCGCAATCTGTAGACGCGCCCTGTAGCTCGCAGCCTAAGCTTCTCGTGGCAGCAATGAACACCACACAGATCGGACCTCAATGTTCCAGCTATTTTGCCGAAAAAAATTGAATATGCATATCCTGCTGCAGAGGCAATGAAGAACATCTGGTAAGTGATACAGATGATGGGCTTATTATTTGTAAGGAACATTTTTTCCAGCCGTTGGAATGGGATATTGGCGACAATGGAGATGCCACAGAACCAGAATGAGGTTGGCGTAACGGTTATCCAACTGAAAAGCAATAAGGCAGCAGGAGCCGATGGGTTGTCAAATGCAAATTTGCCATAAACATTCCATTAAGGAACAGGGGCCAACTACTCACGCTGTCCGATTCAAGTTTTAAGCTCTATTATAAGGGGTCTTCTTTTACTAGTCGTGTCCAAACGTAGTGCGGCAATGCGACACCCCATGGGGGAGAAGTTTTTGTATGGCCAAATAGCTCACAAATGTCGCCAGCATTAGGAGATGATAACCATCAATGAAAA
Source organism: Stomoxys calcitrans (assembly GCF_963082655.1). Taxonomy (NCBI): domain Eukaryota; kingdom Metazoa; phylum Arthropoda; class Insecta; order Diptera; family Muscidae; genus Stomoxys; species Stomoxys calcitrans. The sequence goes on from NC_081552.1 coordinate 207,428,081, forward strand.
TTTTTCTGATGTTTTCGCCAGGATTCGAACCCAGGCGTTCAGTGTCATACACGGACATATTAAACTTTGTGTCACGGTTGCCTACGATGGGTTGTCAGCGGAATTATTTAAGACAAGGAGCGACACGCTAATGAGGTGTATGTATTAGCTTGTCTACGCAATCTTACAACAAGAGAGCATATCCGATGATTGGAACCCTAGCACGCAAAGTGCCGTACACTGGATAGGAGATAAGACACTATGTACCATCTACAGAGGAATAAGACTCCTTCTCATCGCATACAAATTGCTCTGGAGCGTGATGTATACGAAAGATTAAAACCTGCAGTCAAAGAGACAAGATATTCCCAATACGCCAATTAGGGACCAATAGAAAGCTTTATGCTCGGCACGGATTTTGAGGGGCCCAATACAACTCACTGTTCCAAATCAGGTCAAAAATACGATTTTTATACCCACCACCATAGGATAAGGGTATACTAATCTAGTCATTCCGTTTGTAACACCTCGAAATATTGATATGGGACCCAATAAGGCATATATATTCTGGATCGTCTGGACATTCTGAGTCGAACTAGCCATGTCCGTCCGTTTGTCGAAATCATGATAGCGTTCGAACGCGTAAATCTAGCCGCTTAAAATTTTGCACAGATACTTAGTATTGATGTAGGTCGTTGGGGATTACTAATGGGTCATATTGGTTCAGATTTGGATATAGCTCCTATATAAACCGATCTCCCGATTAGACTTCCTGAGCCCCTGGAAGCCTTAATTTTCATCCGATTTGGTTGAAATTTTGCGCATAGTGTTCTGTTATGACTTTCAACAACTGTGCCAAGTACGGTTCGAATTGGTCTATAATCTGATATAGCTTCCATTGACTTCTTGAGGGCTTGAGCTGCAATTTTTATCCGATTTGGCTGAAATTTTGCACGTAGTGTTCCGTTATGATTTCCAACAACTGTGTTTAGTACGGTCCGTATAGGTCTATAACCTGACACAGCTCCCATATAAACCGATTTCCTGATTTGACTTCTTGAGCCCTACAAGCCGTAATTTTTGTCCGATTTGGCTGAATTTTTGCATGTAGTGTTCCTTTATGACTTCCAACAACTGTGTTTAGTACGGTCCGTATAGGTCTATAACCTGATATAGCTCCCATATAAACCGATCTCCCGATTCAACTTCTTGAGCCACTGGAAGCCGCAATTTTTGTCCGATTTGGCCGACATTTTTCACATAGTGTTCTGTTATGACTTCCAACAACTGTGCCAAGTACGGTTCGAATCGATCTACAACCTGATAAAGCTCCCATATAAACCGATCTCCCGATTTGACTTCTTGAGCGCTTATGAGCTGCAATTTTTATCCGATTTGCCTGAAATTTTGCCCATAGTGTTCCGTTATGACTTTCAACAACTGTGTTTAGTACAGTCCGTATTGGTCTATAACCTGATATAGCTCAAATATAAACCGATCTCCCGATTTGACTTCTTCAGCCCCTGGAAGCCTTAATTTTTATCCGATTTGGCTGAAATTTTGCACACAGTTTTTTTGTTATGATTTCCAGTAACTGTGCGAAGTTCGATCCAAATCTCAACAACTGTGCTAAGTACGCTGCAAATCGGTCTTTAACCAGATTTAGTTCCCATATTTTAGCAGAATCCATGGTGATGAGTTACCACGATTCGGCCCGGCCGAACTTAGCACGCTTTTACTTGTTATACATTAATATATGCACCTTGAAGTGCTGTATGATTTGAGACGCATGGAAAAAAACGTGATTCGTGATTGTCTCGTGAGTCATGGGCGTTTCGTGTGTCGTGGTTTCCTCGTGGGTGTTTTGTGAGTCGTGATTTCCTCGCGAGTCCTGATCGTCTTGTGAGTCTCTCGTGAGTTTTTCGCGAGTCGTGATTTTCTCGTGAGTCGTGGGAAAGAGTGCGTGAGTAAAATATTTGTCTCGTGAGTCGTGAGTTTTTCGCGAGTCGTGATTTTCTCGTGAGTCGTGTGTAAGCGTGCGTGAGTAAAATATTTGTCTCGTGAGTTAGCGTTAACATGAGCAGTGCGTAAGTAACATTTTTTCTCGTGAGCGTCCGTGGATGAAAAATTACTCACGCGCACATCTCTAATTTCTATCCATTCTAATAGGGCAAATATTTCCAACTACATTTCTTGCCCAACCCACTGTACAGTGTGCGTCGACCGATGAAGCAAGAGCAAGTGGCAATTTATAATCAAAATCACTAACACTTGTTTAAACATCTAATTTGGATAAACTTTAAGTAATCTTAATTTAAATGTTTGCTGTGGTTGAAATTTTGCTATTTTGGCCTGCTACCCAAGCATGAGGAGGCGTGTGGGGGCATTTCTGCTTTATGTTTCCATGCATCAGGTGTTGCATGAGAACACAAATTAATTGTGTCTGGTCATTTGTAATTGTAAGTGCGAATACACAAAAATTCAACTCCTCTTAAGGGGATGCACAAAAAAACACACAAAATAATTGTAATGTAATTGCAGCATGGCCCAAACCAACCATGATTGGTTGAAATCGGTATTCTTGGCCCACACTTACATGGTAATTTGTGAATAAAGGAGTTGTTAAGTGGGGGCGGAGCAGGCAACCCAGCGAGGTGTTCATGTGTATAAAAGGAGCTTTGACGCTGCTGTTCGCCTTTTGCATTGTAAAACCACCAATAATGGCATATGCCACACAATGCTCAATAGTCTTTGTGACTCTGTGAGGGTTTGTGTGGGATTCTGTGGCTTCGGTGTTGAGTAAGTAGCAGTCCATGAAGGACTTGTGTTTTTAATTACCATAAAATCATGTGTAATTTTTATAATTGCAACCTCTTTAGACATGGCGTTGAATTAAATTGATGATAAGGGGGTTGGATGCCAGTCCCGGGCCCTTGGAACATTTGGTTTAATGTGGTTGCTCAATTGTTTGGCCATCCCTTCAAGTATTCCTTCGCTCAGATTGTTGTTAATTTGGAGCGCAATGCACTTGTGGAGCAAGTGAGCCTTGGAACATGACGTTGCATATTAATTGAGAGTAGGTATTTCATCTGCTTTTACAGATGCTTTTGGAGGGAGTATTTTGCACTCAAAAGCCTTAAAGAATATCAATGCTCGCTGCCATAACTCCGACCGCTTGAAGCTTATGGGACAAGAACAAAGAAACCTTTTTAAGCATTTTGTTGATATTTAAGGGTTCTACGAGTATATACACAAAATATTCGTTCAATTGATATGGGGCAAATTTGTTTGTTAACATACTTGTGCAAGTACCTTTGGATAGGGGCTAAAGAAATGAATGGCACACGGTGTGATGCATAAAATATTTTCTTCACTTTCAATAACGTGATTATTTTCTAATTGGAAAATTTGCCAATTTTAATGGAAAAAGTTAAAGAAGTTCTTCTTCTTATTTGCTTTCAATTGGAGCTCAATCAATCGATGTGAATGCTACAAGAAATTGCACCGTGATCTGAGACCTTTAAATTATTCATAATATTGTCCAGCAGAAGTGAAAATATTTCCAATTTACTCGCAAAGAATATGCATGTTTTTAACACGTAATAGGTACGTTTATAACAAAAAAAAGTTTCTAAAGGCTCTATTACGCGGTATGTAAAGGGATGCTTTTTTAGCCATTATCTCCTTGGCAACACTGGTTTAAACAGCTCACGCACGTTTCGTCTTTTGTTTCGCTCTCAAACATCTTCAGTTTGGTCTATTATTTGACCATGAATCGTCCTACAAACGAACAAGTAAAAAGGCGTTAAGTTCGGCCTGGCCGAACTTTGGATACCCACCACCTCGGGTATATAAGTTAATCACCTTTCGTCAAAATCCGGTGAAAAATGCATTCCTTATGCCCCATAGCAGCTTAATCTAAATATATTCCATTTTGGACCAAATACAAATAACAAGTCATTGTACAATTGTGTATAACAAAATATTGGTCTTTTTAGTAGCTATATCTAAAAATAAACCGACCTGAACCATATACGAAGCCTAACAATGGTCACTTTGTCAAATTTCAGTGACATCGGATTATAAATGCGCCTTTTATGGCCCCAAAACCTTAAATCCAGAGATTGGTCTATATGGCAGCTATATTCAAATCTGGACCGATTTGGGCCAAGTTTCGGAATAATTTCGAAGAGCCTAACACAACTCACTGTACCAAATTTCGGGGAAATCGGACAATAAATGCGCCTTTTATGGCCCCAAAACCTTAAATCCAGAGATCGGTCTATATGGCAGCTATATGCAAATCTTGATCGATCTAGGCCAAATTGCAGATATATGTCGAGAGGCTTAACTTAACTCACCCAAAACCTTAAATCGAGAGATTGGTCTATATGGCAGCTATATGGAAATCTAGACCGATCTGGGCCAAATTGATGAAGGATGTCCAAGGGCCTAACACAACTCACCGTCCCAAATTTCGGGGAAATCGGACAATAAATGCGCCTTTTACGGCCCCAAAACCTTAAATCCAGAGATCGGTCTATATGGCAGCTATATGCAAATCTTGATCGATCTAGGCCAAATTGCAGATATATGTCGAGAGGGTTAACTTAACTCACTGTCTCAAATTCCGGCGACAGCGGAAAATAAATGCGCCTTTTATGGGCCCAAAACCTTAAATCGAGAGATTGGTCTATATGGCAGCTATATGGAAATCTAGACCGATCTGGGCCAACTTGATGAAGGATGTCAAAGAACCTAACACAACTCACTGTCCCAAATTTCGGCGCCATCGGACAATACATGCACCTTTTATGGGCGCAAGACCTTAAATCGAGAGATCGGTCTATATGGCACCTATATCCAAATCTGCACCGATCTGAAGCAAATTGAAGAAAAATGTCGAAAGGCCTAACACAACTCACTGTCTCAAATTTCGGCGACATCGGTCAATAAATGAGCTTTTTATGGGCCCAAAATCTTAAATCGAGAGATCGGTCTATATGGCAGCTATATCCAAATCTGGACAGATCTGGGCCAAATTGAAAAAAAATATCGAAGGGCCTAACACAACGCAATGTCCCAAATTTCGGCGATATCGGGCAAGAAATGCGCCTTTTATGAGCCCAAAACCTTAAATCGAGAGAACGGTCTATACGGCAGCTATATCCAATTTTGAACTGATCTGGGCCAAATTGAAGAAAAATGTCGAAGGGCCTAACACAACTCACTGTTCCAAATTTCGGCGACATCGGTCAATAAATGAGCTTTTTATGGGCCCAAAACCTTAAATCGAGAGACCGGTCTATATGACAGCTATATCCAAATCTAGACCGGTCTGTGCCATATTGCAGAAGTATGTCGCTTAACTTAACTCATTGTCCCAAATTTCGGCGACATCGGACAATAAATGCACCTTATAAATCGGTCTATATGGCAGCTATATCCAAATCTAGACCAATCTGGGCCAAAATGAAGAAGGATGTTAAAGGGCCTAACACAACTCACTGTCCCAAATTTCAGCAAAATCGGATAATAAATGTGGCTTTTATGGACCTAAGACCCTAAATCGGCGGATCGGTCTATATGGGGTCTATATAAAGATATAGTCCGATATATCCCATCTTCGAACTTAACTTGCTTATGAACAAAAATACAATCCATGCTGTAGCGTGATTTCAACCGACAGACGGACAAACGAACGGACGGACGTCTTAGATTTTTTACGCTGATCAAAAGTATATATACTATATAGGGTCGGATATGGATATTTTGATGTGTTGCAAACGGAATGACAAAATGAATATACCTCCATCCTTCGGTGGTGGGTATAACAACGCTTGCAAGTTATTGAATTTTATTATCAAAATGCATGCTTTGTTAGGAAAGTCCATCGCGCGCCAATTTTTGGCTCAATGGGTACATAAATAAGCAAAATTGTCGATTTTGGATAGACGATCAGCCAGAAGCATTGCAAGAGCTATCAATGCACCCAGAAAAAGTCATAGTTTGGTGCGGGTTATGGGCTGGTGCTATCATTGGACCGTACTTCTTCAAAGATGATGCGAGTCGTAACGTAACTGTGAATGGTGAGCGCTATCGTGGGATGATATCTAACTTTTTTTTTGCCCAAAATGCAAGAGCTTGACTTGCATGACATATGGTTTGGTTCAGATTTAGATATAGCTGCCATATATATCTTTCATCCGATATGGCTTTTAAGTATTTAGTACCTACAATTTTAGTCCGATCCTTACAAAATTCAACATGAGATGTTTCGTGTGACGTCTTAATGTGTGTGCAAAATTTCAACAAAATCGGGTCAGGTTTAGATATAGCTCCCTTATATATCTTTTATCCGATTTGACCTATTAAGGCGTCGAAGCCACAATTTTGGTCCGATCTTTACCAAATTTAGCATGAAGTGGTTTTTGTGACGTCCCAATATATGTGCGAAATTTCATCAAAACTGGATCAGATTTAGATATAGATGCCATATATATCTTTCATCTGATAAGGTTTTAAAAGCTGGAGAAGCCAAATTTGGCATTAAGTGCTTTTTTTGACGTTCCAATATATGTGCAATATTTCATCAGATTCGGATCAGATTTAGATATAGCTGCCACATATATCTTTTATCTGATATAGTTTTTCAAGTTGGAGAAGCCACAATTTTGGTCTGATCTTCAAAAAATTCGGCACAAATTTTTGAGACGGTAAAAGCCACAGTTTTCGATCGATCCGATCTTTACATAATTTTGCATGATGTGTTTTATTTATGTTTTTATGAAAACTGGTTCAAATTGAGGTATGAGTTCCATATATAACTTTCATTCCATATGGCCTGTTAAGGATGTAGTCGCCACAATTTCGGTTCAAACTTTATAAAATTTAGCGTGAGGTGTTTAACATCCTAGCAAAATGCAAATTTTCTACCTAACTTCTCCCATATCAATGAGTGCTGTCCGATTTAAGTTTAAGCTTGTAGCACATGATCTAAATTTCATTAAAGTTGGTCTAGATTTAAATATTTATATATCCGATATATCTTTCATCCAATATGGGCCTTAAAGTCTGTAGTAGCGATCATTTAAGTCCTATCGAAAAAAAATCTTACAAGGTTCTGTTCAGTTTTTCAATAGGTTTCATATATTGAAAGCAGTATGTATGTTAACTCTGTGGTGTACGGTATTATATAATCGGCTCTGCCCTACTTTTGCCTTTCCTTACTGGTTTTTTAGCAGAATCCATGGTGGTGGGTTCCCAAGATTCGGCCCTGACGAATTTAGCACGTTTTTCTTGTTTAATCATCGCCTTCAAATAGCCTCAAATAAAGTAACGAATTTTTGAGCTCTTTAGGGTATGCTATTCTTTAGTAATTAGTTTGTAGCATCAAAAAAAATCATCCACTTAACTGGCCATAACCACCACAGCTAATTTTTCCCCTAATAACTGGGGAAAGTTGTTCATAAATCCCCTGGGCCATGTTGTGGATTATGCGAATGTGTTCTTTGGCAATAAGGCAGCACAAAAAGTGCAGAAAATGGCTAAAAGTCATAAAAGTGGAACAGAAATTGTTTCTTCCTTTTTTCACAAAACGCTAAACTTGTGGGAGAAAATGCATTTGTGTGTGTGAGCAAAGAACTTGTAGCAATAAACAAGTAGTAGTAGAAGCAAGTAACAAGTAAAAGCGAGCTTATATACCCTCCCCAATGAGTCGCATTTGCCAAGTTCTTTGCACGATATCTCTTTCTAGGCAAACAAAGGATAATGGATAAAAATTACTATGCTATTGGAGCCATGTCAGTTTGCATACCGATACGATACGGACCATACTTGGTGGACGTTGGAGACCATAGTAGAAGGCATTGTGCAAAATTTCAGCCAAATCGGATAAAAATTGCGCCCTATGGGTGCTGTATCAGGTTCTAGACCAATTCAGACCATATTTGACACGCATGTTGAAGGTCATAGGAGAAGTCGTGCAGCTACACTCAACCAAATTTGCTATTCAAAACAGCAAACATGTTTGCTAAAACAGCAGACTTTGTCTGCTGAAAATGAGAAAGCAGTCATTACTGCTGTTTCAGCAAACTTAGGCCTGCTGTATTAGCAAACTTTTCTTTTTGCTATTTCACCTAACAAAATCTGGTGTTTTGAGTACACAAGTCTGCTGAAAAAAAAAATTGTATGCTACTTTTTATGGTTGCCTGTTTCTTGTTTTGATAACTTTTGGAATTTTTTCGAATTTTTTTTTAGAACTATTTTTGGAAGAGATAATTTTAATTTGTGGAATATTACTGCAAAGAAACTACCAGATCCAGCCATTGGTATACATTTCGCAATGTGGTTAATTTAGCTCGCATTTTTGTTATTGCTCTTCTAACTGACATAGCCTTTTGTGTCTAAATTTAGAGAAACAAGATTATGGGAAGTATACATTCAGTGGTGATTATAAGCATCCACAGAGACACACATTACCATTTGTGTTTTATTTTTATACCCACCACCGAAGGATGGGGGTATATTTATTTTGTCATTCCATTTGCAACACATCGAAATATCCATTTCCGACCCTGTAAAGTATATATATTCTTGATCAGCGTAAAAATCTAAGACGATCTAGCCATGTCCGTCCGTCAGTCTGTTGAAATCACGCTACGGTCTTTAAAAATAGAGATATTGAGCTGAAATTTTGCACAGATTCTTTTTTTGTCCATAAGCAGGTTAAGTTCGAAGATGGGCTATATCGGACTATATCTTGATATAGCCCCCATATAGACCGATCCGCCGATTTAGGGTCTTTGGCCCATAAAAGCCACATTTATTATCCCATTTTGTTGAAATTTGGGACAGTGAGTTGTGTTAGGCCCTTCGACATTCTTTGTTAATTTGGCTCCGATCGGTCCAGATTTGGATATAGCTGCCATATAGACCGATTCTCCGATTTAGGGTCTTAGGCCCACAAAAGCCACATTTATTATCCGATTTTGCCGAAATTTGGGACAGTGAGTTGTGTTAGGCCCTTCGACATCCGTCGTTAATTCGGTTCAGATCGGTCCAGATTTGGATATAGCTGCCATATAGACCGATCCTCGGATTTAGGGTCTTAGGACCATAAAAGCCACATTTATTATCCGATTTTGCTGAAATTTGGGACAGTGAGTTGTTTTAGGCCCTTCGACATCCGTCGTTAATTCGGTTCAGATCGGTCCAGATTTGGATATAGACCGATCCTACGATTTAGGGCCTTAGGCCCATAAAAGCCACATTTATTATCCGATTTTGCCGAAATTTGGGACAGTGAGTTGTGTTAGGCCCTTCGACATCCGTCGTTAATTCGGTTCAGATCGGTCCAGATTTGGATATAGCTGCCATATAGACCGATCCTCGGATTTAGGGTCTTAGGACCATAAAAGCCACATTTATTATCCGATTTTGCTGAAATTTGGGACAGTGAGTTGTTTTAGGCCCCTCGACATCCGTCGTTAATTCGGTTCAGATCGGTCTAGATTTGGATATAGCTGCCATAAAGACCGATCCTCCGATTTAGGGTCTTAGGCACATAAAAGCCACATTTATTATCCGATTTTGCCGAAATTTGGGACAGTGAGTTGTGTTAGGCCCTTCGACATCCTTCGTCAATTTGGCCCAGATCGGTCTAGATATGGATATAGATGCCAAATAGACCGATCACTCGATTTAAAGTTTAGGGCCCACAAAAGCCACATTTATTATCTGATTTTGCCGAAATTTGGGACAGTGAGTTGTGTTAGGCCCTTCGACATCCGTAGTCAATTCGGTTCAAATCGGTTCAGATTTGGGTATAGCTGCCATATAGACCGATCCTCCGATTTAGGGTCTAGACCCATAAAATCCACTTTATTTTCCGATTTTGCTGAAATTTGGGACAGTGAGTTGTGTTAGGCCCTTCGATATCCTTCGTCAATTTGGCCTAGATCGGTCTAGATATGGATATAGCTGCCATATAGACCGATCACTCGATTTAAAGTTTTGGGCCCATGAAAGGCGCATTTATTGTCCGATGTCGCCGAAACTTGGGACAGTGAGTTGAGGTAAGCCCCTTGACATACTTCTGCATTATGGCACAGATCGGTCCAAATTTGGATATAGCTGTCATATAGACCGATCTCTCAATTTAGTGTTTTGGGCCCAAAAAAGGCGCATTTATTGTCCGATGTTGCCGAAATTTGGGACAGAGAGTTAAGTTAAGCGCCTCCACATATTTCTGCAATTTGGTCTAGATCGATCAAGATTTGCATATATCTGCCATATAGACCGATATCTCGATTTAAGGTCTTGGCCACAAAAAAGGCGTATTTATAATCCGTTTTAACTGAAATTTGACACATTGACTTATGTTAAGCTTTTCGACATTCATGTTGTATATGGTTCAGATCGGTTTATTTTTAGATATAGCTGCTAAAAAGACCAATATTTTGTTATACACACAAATCGGAATATATTTCGATGTAGCTGCTAAGGGGCATAAGGTATGCATTTTTCTTCGGATTTTTATGAAAGGTGGTTTACATATATACCCGAGGTATTGGGTATCCAAAGTTCGGCCTGGCCGAACTTAACGCCATTTTACTTGTTTCTTCTAAATCTTCTAAAAACCTCTCCATAATTAAGAAGCAGTCATTTTTTTTACTTTTCAGCATTAAGCCTGCTGCTCTGAAATTGCAGTACTACTGCTACAGTAGCAGCAAAATCAACTACTAATATTCAGCAGACAATGTTTTCAGCAAACTTTTTTCTATGAGTGTATATCAAAAGGTGGGCCGATATGGCCTATTCACAATCCCAACTTCCATCTCATTTATAAGAAGACATTGTGCAACATTTCAAGCGCCTAGTTTTATTCCTTCGGGAGGCCACCGTGGCACAGAGGTTAGCATGTCCGCCTATGACGCCGAACGCCTGAGTTCAAACCTCCGGCGTGAACATCAGAAAAATCTTCTGCGGTGGTTATCCACTTACTAATGCTGGCTTCATTTGCGAGGTTTCCTGCTATGTTAAAACTTCTCAACCAAGTGGTGTCGCTATGGGGCACTCTGTTCGGACTCGGCACAAAAAAGGAGGTCCCTTATCTTTGAGCTTAAACTTTAATAGGACTGCACTCATTGATACGAGGGTGTGAATGTTCATGGGAAATTTGGTATTTAGTTAGACGATATGCAAAATAGGGTAAAGGAGGTTCTTAGATTCGCAAAAAGCCAGTTTTGAATTTGTGAAACTTGACCGATTTAATTAAATGCATGACAGCAAGGTTCTAAGGCATTGCCACATCGTCGGTATGGTAATAAGACATTGCCACAAAACCTTTTAGTTACCTATGACTGACAGTAGCTGTTATTGTTCTTAGCCTAATAGCGATTTTGTTAAGAGAATGTTTGCATTGCAATTTGTTGGTGCTGCAGGATACTAAGACAATTCCATACCTGATCATTTATGTAAAATGCATGTTAAAATATCTTGGAGGGAAAATGCCAAGAAAAATACAAAAGACAAAATCGAATTCAAAGGGAAACAACAGAGTATCCTCCCCTCCCTGCTCTATCCCCCCAAAAGACAACCACCAAGTCGTTTGCAAGAAAACAAAAGAAAAAACCAGACCACAAAAATAGAGAAAAATGCATGGAATATTAAACAAACAATAAGGCAGTGCTTAGAAAATAGCAAAATCTCACTACCAAACTTCCTCTCCCTTTTCGACAAAGCCAATGGCAGCAGCCAAAACAATAAGGACGGCAAAGCATAGGCTCATTAGAAAGGAGAATAGCTAGGTAGGTGGCTAGGTCGGCCGGAAGGAAATGCAACAGAGGAAAACAAGGGTACAATTTTTAATTAAGTACCGTTTCCGCATGCCAGTAATTTCCTTTTGTCGCCTTCAAAAGCACAGTCGAAATGTGCAGTCTATCGAAAAGCTGCATCATTGTGACGACCATTGTATAGACAAAAAGGACAATGACAACTGAATCACAAAGTCAAAGGAGTTTGGTCGATTACCAGGTAAACGAGCTTTCTACCAAAGCAAGACAAGAGAAGCACAAGTTGCAACAACATTTTTCTATATAACCGTGGTGAGATTATTCAACAATCCACAGCGACATGAAGAGAAACAGCGGTGACGTTCAATGTAAATACCAATTTTGCCTAATCATTCTTGAATCCTTCGACATACCTAGACATTTTCTCAAAAGGCGAAAATGTAGTGACATAGAAAATTAGAGAGCACCACGGATTTTTAATGTAGAGGAACATAAAAGAGAGTTTCGAATGCAATTCAACAAACAAAATATCATTCGTTTCCCTCTAGGACGCATATTGCAATAGTTTAGGAGATACAGCTTTTCTACTTAAAATTAGATTTTTATTGGATTTTCAATGAAATTTTGAAGTTTTCGATGGAGTCACGAATAATCGTGCATTTCCCTCCAGAACGCATAGTTTAGGAGATAAAAACAATTTGAAGTTTTCTATTGAAAATTCGATTTATAATGCATTTTGAATTTTCGGAGTCACGTATGAGTGCTCATTTTCTCCAGTATGCATAGTTAAGGAGATACAGCCATTTTAAAGTTTTCAACTAAAACAAGTAAAAACTTGTTAAGTACGGCCGTGCCGAACTTTGGATACGCTCCACCAACGTTATAATAATCATCATATTTTATTATAGCTCCACTACTATATTCATAGTTATATCTAAATAGGGCTGGTCTCGATCATAGTTTATTCAGGTCCCGAAAACTCATACACAAGTAACAGATTCAGCGAAATCAGGCAGTTAATCCGTTTTTTATGGGATTAAGACCCTAAATTTGAAGATCGGTCTATATGACAGCTTTATCTGTATAGTCTGATCTGATTTATATCTGGGTCGGATGTCGGAAGGTTTAAAACAACTCACTATTTTAAACTTCAACGAAATCGGGTAATGTATAAAGCTTTTATGGGCTTGAGGCCATTAATCGGCATGTTGGTCTATATGATAGCTATATCTAAACATAGTCCGATTTGAAATATGTCCAGGTCGGATGTCTGGAGGCTAAAAAAAAACTAACAGTTTTAAATTTCAGCGAAATGGGATAATAAATGCAGCTCAGATCCTTAACAGGCAGATCGGACTATATGGCAGCTATATCTATATATAGTCCGATCTGAACCATCTTTGGGTTGGATGACGAAAGGCTTAAAATAACTCACTAACTTAAAATTTCAGCGAAATCGGGTAATAAATGCGGATTTTATGAGCGTCAGGCTCTTTAACGGCAGATCGGTCTGTATGGCAGCTATATCTATATATAGTCCGATCTGAATCATATCTGGGTCGGATGTCGGGAGGCCTAAAGCTACTCACTGTTTCAAATTTCAGCGAAATCGGTTAAAAAATAAAGCTTTAATGGGCTTCAGACTCTTTATCGGCAGATCGGTCAATATGGCAGCTATATCTACATATAGTCCGACCCGAACCATATTTGGGTCGGATGTCGGGAGGCCTAAAGCTACTCACTGTTTCAAATTTCAGCGAAATCGGTTAAAAAATAAAGCTTTAATGGGCTTCAGACCCTTTATCGGCAGATCGGTCAATATGGCAGCTATATCTATATATAGTCCGATCTGATCCATATTTGGGTCGTATGTCGGGAGGCCTAAAGCTACTCACTGTTTCAAATATCAGCGAAATCGGATAAAAAATAAAGCTTTAATGGGCTTCAGACCCTTTATCGGCAGATCGGTCAATATGGCAGCTATATCTATATATAGTCCGATCTGAACCATATTTGGGTGGGATGTCGGGAGACCTAAAGCTACTCACTGTTTCAAATTTCAGCGAAATCGGATAAAAAATAAAGCTTTTATGGGCTTCAGACCCTTTATCGGCAGATCGGTCTATATAACAGCTATATCGAAATATGGTCCGATTTAACCCATTCAAGAACTTAACCTGCGTGCAGCAAAAAGACATATCTGTGCCAAATTTCAGCTCTATATCTCAATTTTTTAAGGCTGTAGAGTGATTACAACAGACTGACGGACGGACAGATATACGGGCATCGTTAAATCGTCTTAAAATTTTACCACGATCCCAAATATATATACTTCGTAGGGTTGGAAATTGATATTTCCATGTGTTGTCGGAGTGACTAAATGAATATACCCTTTATCCTATAACCACCACCGTATAATAATGATTTTTAATGGATTTTCAATGAAATTTCGAATTTTCCGATGTAGTCACGAATTAAGGCCCATTTCCTTCCAGGATGCATAGTTTAGGAGATACAGCCAATTTAAAATTTTCAACCAAAATAACGATTTTTAATGGATTTTCAATGAAATTTCGAATTTTCCGATGTAGTCACGAATTAAGTCCCATTTCCCTTCAGGATGCATAGTTAAGGAGATACAGTCAATTTAAAGTTTTCAACTAAAATAACGATTTTTAATGGATTTTCAGTGAAATTTTGATTTTTTCCATGTAGTCACGAATTAACGCCTATTTCCCTTTAGAGTGCATAGTTTAGGAGATACAGGCAATTTACAGTTTTCTGCTGAAAATTCGATTTTTATTGGATTCTTGATGAAATTTTTGAAATTTTCGATGGAGTCACCAAAAAATGCCCATTTCGCTTTAGGGCACATAGTTAGGGAGATACAGCCAGTTTAAAATTTTCAACTAAAAATTAAATTTTTATTGGTCGAATCACGAATTAAGGCCCATTTCCCTGTAGGGCGCATAGTTAAGGAGATACAGCCAATTTAAAGTTTTCAACTACAAATTCGTTTTTTATGGGATTTTCAATGATATTTTGAATTTTTCGATGGAGTTACGAAATAAAGCCCATTTTCGTCGCTAAAATTCAAAATTGGAAGTTGTACTAGAAGCGCCGCTATTCAAACCGAATTAGGTGCATATCGGACCATGTTTACATATAGCTGCCATAAAGACCGATATGCCGGTTTAGGGTTTTAAGCCCGTAACAGACGCTTTTATTATGCGATTTCGATGAATTTCGACTCAAATATGGTTTCAATCGGACCATATTTAAGCATAGCTGTCGTATGGACCGATCTACTGATTTAGGGTCTTAAGCCCATAAAAACCGCAACTATTATCCGATTTCGCTGAAATTTTAAATAGTGAGTTGATTAAAGCCTTCCGATATGTGATTGGAATATGGTTCAGATCGGACTATATGCAAATATTGCTGCCATATGGACCGATCTGCCGATTTAGGTCTTAAGCCCATAATAGTCGCAATTATTATGTATGGTGCAGATAGATCTACCATTTCGATCGATCTGCCTATTAAGGGTCTCAAGCCCATAAAAGCTGCATTTATTACCCGATTTCGCTGGAATTTGACTCAGTGGCTTGTATTCAGTCTACCGTCATCCGACTAGCATATGGTCCAGATCAGACTTTATTTAGATATAGCTGCCATATAAACCGACTTTCCAAATTAGGGGCTTAATGCCATAAAAAGCGGATTTGTTGCCCAATTTCGCTTAAATTGTGACTTGTATAGGAGTTCTCGGGACCTGAATCAAATATGATCCCGACCAGCCCCTTTTTGCATATCAATATGGATATGATAGTAAAGATGTTTTACGATTAGACAGTGACCTGTCATGACAGACACAATGACTGAGATGTCTGTTCTAGCCAGTGACAGCAAAGCGGTAGACCTCTTCAAGTCTAGATTATGCCACACTGTTTTGGAATGTTCACAGCCCCCTCTTTGGGACCATCAATCATTCGTTGTCCTTCGGGCCTGGTCCTGAATACTTAGATTACATGTCGCTAGAGCCACAGATTCCAGTATCCCTGTGTAGGGTAGTTCCTAGCCTTGCAAGCTCGTCCGCTTTACTATTCCCTGGGATGTCTCTGTGGCCCGGCACCCAGAACAGGTGAATTTTGAACTGTACAGCCATCTCGTTGAGAGACAGTCGCGGGCGGGTTTTTGTATTCAGAAATACGTTCTCCAGGGATTTAATGGCTGCCTGTCGTCATGACAAGGATCTCCGCTTGATACACTCTGCAGTGGTCGCGTAACCTTTTCGATATGACCAGTTCTAGATTTTTAGACGTCTTTGTAATTTCTATTATCAGTGATATCATAGTTCCTATCGATTCTATCAGGAATAGTGGTACGGTACTTTTTATCAAAAAGCAGCTCAGGTAGGGTGTAATCCACACTGCCAGGAACATCGGATATTGTATCAAGGATAACACAATGTCCGTAGCTGCCACATGACCATAGAGAAAGCTCCCTAAGCCTCACGGCAGTGGTCGCAGCAATTTGTCTAGCCATAATGTCCAGAAGCGTAAGATGTTGCATCAAATTTAGGGCATCAGATGATGTCGTCCTCAGTGCGGCTGTGATGCACAAACAAGCCATCCTTTGGATCCGGTTAAGTATTGAGTAGTAGGTGAACTTTTGAAGCGCCGTCCTCCAGACCACAACACCATAGAGCATTATAGGTCTGACAACTGCAGTATATACCCAATGTATGACGCGCGGTCTAAACCCCAATTTTTGTCAATGGCTCTCTTACAGGTGCATAGGGCAAGAGTTGCCTTTCTTGCCCTTTGATTTGAAGTTCAATTTCCTGACACCCAGGTATTTTGCGCTTTCTGTAAATGGAATTTTTTTCCCCGTCCCAAGGAGACAGGTTCCACTGTAGGCAACTTGTATTTGCTGCTGAAAAGAACTACTTTTGTCTTGCACGGATGTATACCTAGACCAATTTCGGTAGCCCACTTCGCTGTTGCACGTTAACGTTAATTTTGCTATAAATGTTCACGGACTTGTCAGGTTTATTTATGAATTACTAAGAAAAACTTCATCGGCAATATTAAATTTCAAATTTCTCCTTAACTATACAGGCAATAAGTCTTTCTACATAAAACCTCAAGAATGCCAATGTTCCATTTGGCACAGTGTGGTTGACACTTTGGTGCGCGGATACACCCACTGTGGTTATGGTCTGATGCGAGCACAAGCGTTCGTAAATGTGTGTGTGTGTGTGTGGTTTGTATGAGTATTGCATCGGTGACGGGTAATTTGAAATAGAATTCCTTTTTTAGGGCCTTAAACAAAGACCTGAGAACACTTCGTAGTCAATTCTACCCACTTTCGGCATGCTTAGCGATTCCATACTCATTCGGGAGTAAGGATAAGTAGAAAAGCCTTTACTTCGGCCAGACCGAACTTTGGATAGCCACTACCTCGGGTACATATCTTAACGACCTTTCGCCATAATCCAGAAAAAAATGCATCATTTATGAACCCATTGCAGCTATATTGAAATATGGTCCGATTTGGACCAAACTGGGCACGGACGTCGAGTGGTATAATAAATGGCAAATTTTGCCCATGAACATTCCACTAAGGAATAGGGGCAAACTTCTCATATATCAATGAGTGCAGTCCGGTTCAAGTTTATGCTCAATGATAAGGGGCCTCCTTTTTATAGCCGAATCCGAACGGTGTGGCGCAGTGCGACAACTCTTTGGAGCGAAGTTTTATATGGCATAGTACCTCACAAATGTTGCCAGCATTAGGAGGAGAAAACCACCGCCGAAAATTTTTTCTGATGATCTCGCCAGGATTCGAACCCAGGCGTTCAGCGTCATAAGAGGACATGCGAACCTCTGTGCTACGGTGGCTTACGCACGTTTCGTGTTTTGTTTCACTGTCAACCATCTTCAGTTTGGTCTATAATTTAACCATGAATCGTCTTACAAACGAACAAGGCTTGCAAATTATAGAATTTTATTATGAAAATCTGTGCTCTGTTAAGAAAGTGTATAGCGCGCTTCCTCCATTGAGCGACGAATCTAATTTTTAGCTCTATGGGTACGTAAATAAGCAGAATTGACGATTTTGAAGTGAAGATCAACCAGAAGCATTGCAAGAGCTACCAAGGCATCCAGAAAAACTCACAGTTTGGTGAGGTTTGTGGGCTGGTGGCATCATTGGACTGTACTTCTTCAAAGATGATGCGAATCGTAACGTAACTGTGAATGGTGAGCCCTATCGTGAGATGATATCCAACTTTTTTTTTGCCCAAAATGCAAGAGCTTGACTTACATGACATTTGGTTTCAAGAAGACGGTGCCACATGCCACACAGCACGCGTAACAATGGACTTATTGAGAGGCGAGTTCGGTGCGCACTTTATTTCACGTTCGGGACCGGTCAATTGGCCGCCTAGATCTTGCGATTTAACGTTTTAGTTTTGGTGGGGCTATGTTAAAGCTCATGTCTATACTGGCAAGCCCACAGCTTCAATTACAGCTTTGGAAGACAACATTGAAGCATTTATTGGAGCAAAATGTTGGAAAGAGTACGCCAAAATTGGACTAAGCGGATGGACCATTTGAGGCGCAGTCATGGTCAACATTTGCATGAAATAGTCTTCAAACATTAAAATATATGAATCGTTCTATTGATTCAAGGAAGGATTTCATGAATTTTACGTGTTTTTTTGAAAAACCTTCCCCTTTACAATTCACTGTTCAAGTTGTTAAAACAGAATATTGGTCAATATGGCAGCTACATCCAAATATAGACCGACCTGAACCATATAGGGTACAAATGTCGAAAAGCCTAACATAGGTCACTATGCCAAATTTCAGCCAAATCGGATATTAAATACGCCTTTTATGGGCCCAAGACCATAAATCGGGAGTTCATTCTATATATATGGCAGCTATAACCAAATATGGACCGATGGGAGCCATACTGAATGCGGATGTCGTAGAGCCAAGAACAGTTCACTGTGTCACATTTCAGTAAAATCGGTAATAAACACAGCTTTTATGGTTCAAGGACTACAATCGTGAAATCGGTATATATGGCAGCTATAGTCCGATCTCAACCAAGTAAAACAAAGATGTCGAAAAGCCCTGCATAAGTCACTGTGCCGAATTTCAGCAAAATCGGATAATAAATGCGCTTTTTATGGGACCAAGACCTTAGATCGGGAGATCGGTCTACAGCTATATCCAAATCTGAACCGATCTGGGCCAAATTAAAGAAGGATGTCGAAGGGCCTAACGCAATTCACTGTCCCAAATTTTGGCATTTTCAGACAATAAATTTGCCTTTTATGGGTCCAAGACCTTAAATCCAGAGATCGGTCGGTATATCCAAATCTGGACCAAGCGGGGACAAATTGAAGAAAGATGTCGAGTGGCCTAACACAACTCACTGTACCAAATTTGAGCAAAATCGGATAAAAATTTTTGACTTTTTATGGGCCTGAGGTCTTAAATCGGCGGATCGGCCTATAAGGGAGCTATATCAAGATATATTCTGGTATAGCCCTTCTTCGAACTTAACCTGCCTATGGATAAAAAACAGAATCTGTGCAAAGTTTCAGCTCAATATCTCTATTTTTAAAGACTGTAGCACGATTTCAACAGACAGGCGGATAGACATGGCTCGACAGTCTTAGAATTTTACGACGATCAAGAATATATATACTTTTATAGGGTCAGAAATGGATATTTCGGTGTGTTGCAAGTGGAATGACAAAATGAATATACTCCCATCCTTTGGTGGTGGGTATAAGAACGACTGGGACATAAAGGCCTTTTGCGTCTCCGTTTATACAGGGCCTTTGAGTACATATTTTACCGCACTGGCCAAGCTCATCCTTTTACGCAACAGCAATATCCTCAATATCCTTGCACAATATATACATAGACCACCTTCGCTTGTAAGTGTACATGTGTGTGTATTTATGTATGTATGTACGCCATGGTTGTGTCGATAAGTACCACGAGTCGTTTTATGCGGTCGCATTTGTTCGAATGGAAAGTTTTATCAACATCAGCGAATATAAAGTGAAATTATCACCCTTTATGCCCAGTTGCAGTTGTGGTAGCATCGTTGCGGCAGAGGTCAGCAAAAAGTGCCACATACTCAATAAAAATCTTGAAAGTGAGAATTTTAACACTCCCTTCCTAAACCGCCGTGACCGACCACTTAACCACACATCCGTTTATATAATAACAAATTATGGTTCTCATCTCGTAAGAGCTTCAATTAAATTTGACATTAGCACCTGATGTCAATAAATGACAGACTGTTGCCACACCGCAGAAATGTCTTTGACGTATGGTGTTAAATGGAAAATGTCGCATCTTGCATGAATGGCATGTGCCATGTTTTTATGCACGATTTCTCTTAATAGACAGAAACTAAACCATTAAGGTAAGGTGAAAGTCGGTCGGAGCGGACTATACGGTATCCTATACCACCGAGTCTAAGTACTACTTTCGGTACATAGAACCTAAGTTGAAATAATCAGACATTAGTTTTGCATAACTATTGAAATATCGAATTGAAGCTTGGAGGATTTTCTTGCGATAGGATCTAAATTGTGGCTACTACGGGCTTAAAGGCCATACCGGATGAAAGAGGAGCTATATTTTAATCTAAACCGATTTTGATGAAATTTTGAATACATACTGGGACGTCAAATAAAAACCACCTCACAAAACATTTTGTAAAGAACGGACCAAAACTGTGGCTTCTACAGCCTTAAAAGTCTGCATCGGATCAATGATATATATGGGAAATCTGAACCGATTTTGTTCAAAAAAGACTTGTGCAAAATTTCATGACAAATGCGACCTAAACCTTGATCACAAGAATACATGGACAGACACATGGACAAAGCTAAATCGAATCGGGAAGTGATTCTCCTTCTTCTTAGCGTTGCAAACAAATCCACAAAGTTATAATACCCTGTACCTCAGTAGTGCTGTAAGGTGTAAAAATTGTACAGTTGAAACGATATAAGTGAAACGCTAAAAATGCATCAATTTGGTTTCACTTATCCGTAATTTTCAGTCTAGCGTAATTCGGATAAGTGAAATTAGTTTTCAGTTAAGCGATATAAGCATAAGTACAAGCGAATTTTCATCTCAACGTATTAATCATACATGAAATAACTTGAATTGAAAAACAGCAATGCTGAATACAATACAGTAAAAATAACTCACTTATGCGATTTCAGTTTCACATTAAAACGGAATTTCGGGTATACAAATTTTTTCAGTTATGCGGCATTTTCAGTTAAGCGATTTTTTACTTAAGAAAATTCAATTGGATTGAATAATACCAACAAATAATGGTTCTTTCAATCAAGTTTCAGTTAAGCGGGATTTTTCACTAAAGCAAGTTACAGTTATGCGGTTTCAACTGTAATTGGAGAACAAGCAATAACAGAATAAGAAATGCTTCCTGTAGGAATTTCGGGTATATAAATTTTTTCAGTTATGCGGTATTCTCAGTTAAGCGATTTTTTACCTAAGCAAATTCAATTGCATTGAATAACACCAACAAATAATGGTTCTTTCAATCAAATTTCACTTAAGCGGGATTTTTCACTAAAGCAAGTTACAGTTATGCGGTTTCGACTGTAATTGAAGAACAAGCAATAACAGAATAAGAAATGCTTCCTGTACGAACCGTAGAAGTCAAATGAAGTCTAAAGCCGTCATAGCAGAAATTATTTAACCAAGTCGAATAAGAATTAAGCCCTCTAGACGGTCACGAAGTGCTTTCTGCAGATCGGTACATAAGGCAGCAATGTCAGTTTATGAACCGATTCAGACAATACTTGAGATGGATGCTGGAGATCATAGCAAAAGCCAAGTATTCCCTCAGATCTTGAATCAACAAATCTGATGAAGTGTTTTTTTCACGTAACCAACACGCAGGGGATTTCCCCTAAAGTCTACTCTGTTCATTGTACCCCACTCGGAAAAGGCCAATAAATACTGGGAAAGCGTGTCATTCATAATGCGCCTCCTGTCCACAATTTTTTGAGGACTGGGCCTATGGCCGAATGAATATGAATGACCCAGGCTACTGTAATTGGCAAATAAGTAGACTGGATTCGAAGTCTGACCCAATAGATCGTCAATGAAAATAAGAATAAGGGAAGGGGAAAGGACAGAGCCTTGTGGCAGACCTGCGGCAAATGTATACTCATCGGATGAGAACCCATCCGCAACAACTCGTATAGTGCGATCTCTGACAAAGCTCGATATAAATCGAGCGAAGTTATTATCGACTCCAAAAGCGACAAGCTTTGATAAAAGTGCACGGTGCCAGACCCTATCAAATGCCTTGGAGATATCCAGAGCCTCAACCTCACCTGGTGGATAGAACGACTCCACGTTCCGAAAAAATAGCCATTAGGTCTCCTGTAGAGCGATTTCTGCGGAACCAATACTGTCTATCACTAAGAAGGCCATTGGACTCTAAGTATCTCCCAAGATGATGGTAAATCATACTCTCCATAACCTTGGAGAGAGCGGAGCTTATCGCAATTGGCCGCTAATTTGCAAGGTTGTTCGCCCCACCTTTTTTGGGGTTGGGCGCTGAACGTTCGCAACCTTCGAACGAGCCGGGAAAACTCCCGCACGGTAATCAAGGTTGAAAAGGTTGCGTATTGGACGAGCAATCGTCGACAAGCGTTGATATACCGTACGGGCACGGAGATTTATTTACGTCGAGATCCGCAAGGACCCTTTTAACTCCACGTGTTCGAAAGAATATCTGAGGCAACGAACTAGATACACTATCAATCACGGGCAGTGGTTGATTGCTAAACGGCAAGAAAGAATTTCCTGCAAACATTTCAGCCAGTAGATTAGCCTTATCAACCGGGTCAGTGAATACCAGGTCATCCTTAACAAGAGTTGGTATTGCCGATGGGTTGCCCTTTACTCTTTTTACGAATGACCAAAAGCACTTGCTTCCCCTCGGAGAAGCAATAAGATTAGACACTTTTCGTGCCTAAGTACTCTGGCAGACAAAGTTCTTGCTTAATTGCGCATCATTTCGGTATTGGCATTTTTGTTCAGACACCAAGTGTTAAATGCATCCTCTTTTGATCTGACAGCATCTCTGCATGCCCGGTTAAACCAAATTTTATCGTTTGATTTAACCGATAAATTTTTAGTCGGAATAAGGGTTTTTTTTCCTATTAATATTACTTTCTGCACCATTTCTGCAGCAGCTAAATGTCAACGTTTAGAAAACATAGATTTCAAATGAAGTGCTGGAAAAATTCATTAAGCTCAGCCCAACGTGCTCTTTGGTATATAAAAATTGTCCGCTACGGGGCTGGGGATGAGTTGGCGCAAAGTGCAGACTACGAAAAGGACGCTTAAATGGTGCAGTGATCGGAATTACCAAGAGGTGCAAGGACATTAACTTCATACTTCTCAGGGTGCGAAGTTAAGAATAGGTCAAGAGTGTTATGTTGGCGCCCTTTGACGCATGAAATATGCATCGGTTCATTCACTAGTTGCATTAGACCATTGTGCGCGGCGAATAGGTCGGTGTATTGACCCTCCGGAGTCGTATGTCCCGAATGGAAAAGCCAAGAGGAGTTGTGGACATTGATATCGCCAGCAACAACGATTTCAATGTCCGGAAAATTCTCTAAGATTGTAGTAATTCAGTCAGAAAGGAAGTCAAAGCCGCTTTAGGAAACCTCTTTTTCCGAGTTTGGACTTCTATATATAAATCCTAAGTAAAGTACGTGTGTTCCAATCCTTAATTTAACCCAAATGGAATTAAATTCCGGATCTTGTATGCTAGAGTGTTGCTGCCTATGGAACACTATGTCATGACGAACATATACCACAAGGTCGCGAAGCACTGAAGATTCAGTAGTTAGTAGTTCAGTAGTAGTATTAGCCAGCGTTGAATTTAATAAGTCTCATTACCAGCTGGCTTCCCTTTATATGGCATAGATGCCGCTTTCAAGCCTTAAGTTGCTGTATCCAAAATTTCAGAGTTGTATCAAAATATACGAATATCAAAAAAATCTTCTAGTCACCCGGTACATACCACCAGGGTGTACCTGTATCCTAAATTTCAAAACTGTAGCTCAGTCTAAAAAGAAAGTAACATCTTGTACGGTTTAGTACCAAAATGTACGAATATCCGAAAAAAAGTTTAGTCGCCCGGTACATACTGTCAAGATGTATCGGTATCCCAAATTTCAAAGCTGAAGCTCCGTCTGAGAAAAGTACCATTTTGTACGTTTTAGTACCAAAATGTACGAATATCAAAAAAATCTTCTAGTCAGTGCCTACTGCCAAGATGTACCGGTATTCCAAATTTCAGAACTGTAGCCCAGTCTGAAAGGAAACACAATTTGTACGGTTTAGTACCAAAATGAATGAATATCAACAAAAACTTATTTTAGGAAGTGATGCTAATGCATCGCCAGATATGGAGAAGTTCGGATATCAATAAAAACATTATAAGTTACAATCTGGTGTTTTGTAATAAAGGGAATAAATCCAACTTTATTACCAGGTACAAGCCAGAGGTACTAGATATAACCTTCGGATCGGAGGATATAAGCGGAAGGATATGTGACTGGAAAGTCTTTTCTGTCTTCCCTTTCATTAGTTTCAGCCTTGGTGAAAATACTGCAGAAGTGGTCTCTCGGCTAAACAGAAGAAAGGCGCATTGGGATATATTTCGGCACACATTCTGCACGACTATCCCTTCTAGACCAGAAAAGAAAGTGGAAACTGCGGAGGATATTGGCAAATGGTCAAGAGGATCACGAAGGCCCTGAGTGACTCGCTTCTGTCAGCATGTCCTAGTGCCAAGCCAAGGGGCAAACAGCGACCGCCATGGTAGACCCTAGAGCTGGTTGGTCTAAGGAAGGACCGCAGAAAGCTCTTCAACAGAACAAGAGCACCACACGATTGGGACATATATAAGGCTGAGCTTAGAAAATATAAGGCCGAACTGAGAAAGGCTGGGTAGAATTCTGCAGCTCCGTGGAGGATACATCTAAGGCCTCTAGGCTAAAGTTGATTCTGTTCTCGAGACCTATTACGGTGGGGTATATTCAGAATTCAGAGAATGATACACATTTCCCGGGAAATACTCCAACGGACAACGTGGAGCCAGTAGAGGTTGTCACTGGTATGCATTCGTCGAAGGTTATTACGGTAATTTTGTCTGAGCCGAAAATCCGTTGGGCGATAAGAAGTTTCGACTCCTTTAAGTCGCGAGGCCTTGACGATGTATCACCGGTTGAATTACAAGCTGTGTCCGATAGACTGATTCCCTGGCTTAGGGAGATATACTCTGCTTGTATCAGAATGTCATATATGAAGGGACATGAAGGTCATTTTCACTACGAAAGCAGGAGAACCCTACCACACGAAGGCGAAAGATTTTCGTCCTATAAGTCTGTCATCCTTTATGCTGCAGACTCTTGAGAGGTTTATCGAAACATATCGTAGGGCAAAGATCTCTGGAGATCGCCTGTCGCGGCAGCAGCATGCATATAGTAAAGGCAAATCCACTGAAACAGCCCTTCACGACCTAGTTGGCTACATAGAGGGTTCTCTCGCTGTCAAGGAATATCCAATAGTAGCATTTCTTGACATTAAAGGTGCTTTCAAAAATTTTAAACCGACGTCAATCATGAAGGAGTTGGATTTTCTAGGCATCAACTCTACCCTAAGAAAGTTTATTAATAACTTACTTACTAAAAGATGCATTACGGTAGGCTTGGGATCTGTGGGTTAGCAGAGGAACACCTCGAGGAGGTGTACTGTTTCCTCTACTTTGGATTAGGGCCATTAACAATATATTATTGTCTCTGGAAGCAAAATATGTAAAAGGGGTCGTGTATGCTAATGACGTGGCTATTGCGGATAGTGGAAAGTTTCCCAGCACTCTTTGAGATATACTTCAGGAAGCTCTTCTTGCAACGGTGAAGTAGGCTACCGAAAGTGGTCTAGGCGTATATCCATTCAAGACAGAAGCATATATTTTCAACAGGAGATACATGTTACCCACAATGGCACCTGTCTACTTGGGAGGAGAGAATGTTGCATTTCCAGAATGTGCAAAATATCTGGGCGTTTGGCTGAACAGGAAATTGAACTTCATATCAAACAACTTTAATGAAGGCAACTCTTTTCCTATACACAGATAGCCAGGCAGCCATTAAATCCCTGGAGACGTATTTCTGAGATCAAAAAACGCCCTCGACTTTTGCAGATCTCTAAATGGGATGTCTGAACAGTTCAAAATTCAACTGTTCTGGGTGCCGGGCCACAAAGATATACCAGGGAATTGTAGGACAGCTGAGCTTGCGATACTACGAACAACCTTACACATTCCAGGTGCACTGTAATCCGTGGGTATGCTTGTACCGAAATGTAAGCTAAGTCTTCAGTATTGTGGCTAGTGGGTGGGTGGTTTTCCTCTCCTAATGCTGGCGATGTATGTGAGGTACTATGCCATTTGAAATCGCTCTGTGACACGGCTCTAAAAAGGAGGCCCCTTATCACTGACATTAAACTTGAATCGGGCAGCACTCATTGATATGTAAGAAGTATGCCCCTGTTCTTTAATTGAATGTTCATGGACAAATTTGCAATATAGGCTTGAAGAGGTGTACAGCTTTGTTGTTGCTGGCTACAACAGATGTCTCAGTCGTTGTGTCCATCATAATAGGTCACTGTGTGATCGGAAAACACGCTAACAGACCGAAGGTCACCAGTAGCGACCTCTTTACAACCTAATCAAGGCGTTGAATCTAGCCATATTTGGCGCAGATATAATTAAACATCAAATGCACAATTTCCGCAAAGTTTTGTTCAGTATTCAGCCGCTTGACAAGTAGTTCGGAAAGCTATATCAGATTAAATGGAAGCTATATGTGGTTATGAACCGATTTAATTGGGCAGCGACAAGATTGTTGGTGACATCTAGGATCTCGTATAAAATTTAACTGGTCTCTCATCCGCTAGATTGAACTTGAGAACAAGGTATATATGGGTCAGACTTACTTCCAAACACCCCTGGAAGCATATTTTTTATAGCAGCCTAAACAAATTGTCATTACATAGCTGTATTATAGCCACTTTGGCATTAAGGAATATCGGTTACATCGTGACTGCAAGCAATATTATCGTCCACAGAAATTTTAATAGAAAAGTAAACGAAAGGGGTTTAAACTATTTTTCAAAAATGTAATTGGGTCGAGTGATATCTATAGGGTGGTACATTTAGTGGTTGCTTTTAAAAGGCGCCTCATTTAAGCTTTGACCTCTATCAGACATCGCCAACTCAATTAAAATGAACGAAAGCTAATAATACGAAAAGCTTTTTTTTAGATGATCAAAATTCTTTGTTTCTTAATTTATACTTACAAATAGGATTTTACTGAATTGTAAATGTTTAGCTTCTTACCTGCAATGAAAAAAATTAAATAATTTTTTTAATAAGCTATAACAAATACGTTGGTTGGATTAGGTTGGAGAAGAGTTTGAGGAACTTTCACCAACTTTGGGGGCATACATCTTAACTATTGATCGTATATTAAGAAACCTCGAAAAACCTTTGTAAGAAAAGCTACACTCAGAAAAATTTGTAAAAACAGCTAAAACTTTTGCTATAACAGCAGAAAAATTGCTAAAAATGGGACAGCACTTATGTTTTTGCTGGAACAGCAAACATTTTCTGCTGTTTTCAAATGGTAAAAAGTTACAGAAATTTCAATATAAAACAAGTAAAAGCTTGCTAAGTTCGTCGTATGTTAAGAAACCTCGAAAACCTCTGTAAGGAAATCTACACTCAGAAAAATTTGTAGAAACAGCAAAATATTTCGCTATAACAGCAGAAACTAAAACTGCTAAAAAAGGGACAGCACTCAGTTTTTGCTAAAACAGCAAACATTTTCTGTTGTTTTTTGAAATGGTAAAAAGTTAAAAATATCAATATAAAACAAGTACAAGCTTGCTAAGTTTGGCCGGGCCGAATCTTATATAACCTCCACCATTGATCGCAATTGTCGAGTTCTTTCCGGTATCTCTTTTTAGGCAAACAAAGGATAAAAGAAAAGAATTCCTATGCTAATTGAATTGAGTGTTGAAGACCACAGTAGAAGTCTATGTGTAAAATTTCAATGAAATCGAATAAGAATTGGGTCTTTCAGGGGCTCAAAAAGTAAAATAGGAAGATCGGTTTATAAGGGAGCTGTATCAGGCTATAGACCGATTCTGGCCATATTTGACACGTATATTGAAGGTCATGGGAGGAGTCGTTGTACAAAATTTCAGCCAAATCGGATAATAATTACGCCCTCTTGAGGCCCAAGAAGTCAAAATCCCAGATCGGTTTATATATATATATATATATATATATATATATATATATATATATATATATATATATATGGACCGATTTACACCGTACTTGGCACAGTTGTTGGTCGCCATAACGAAATACCGCATGCAAAATTACAGACAAATCGGATAAGAATTGCGTCCTCTAGTGGCTCAAGAAGTCAAGACCCCAGATCGGTTTATATTACAGCTATGTCAGGTTGTTAACCAATTTGAACCATAATTGGCACATTTGTTAGAAACTATAACAAAACATCTCATGCAAAATTTCAGTCACATCGGATAAGAATTGCGTAGTCTAATGGCTCAAGAAGTCAAGATCCCAGATCGGTTTATATGGCAGCTATATCAAAACATGGACCGATATGGCCCATTTACAATCCCAACCAATCTACACTTATAAGAAGTATTTGAGCAAAATTTCAAGCGGCTATCTTTACTCCTTTGAACGGACTGACTGACGGACAGACATATGGCTTGATCCGCATAAAATGGTATGGTGATCAAGAATATATATGCTTTACGGGGTCTCAGAAGAATACTTCAAGGCGTTACAAACGGAATGACGAAATTAGTATACTCTCATCCCATTGTGGATGGTATAAAAATATGCCGTGTGGGAACGCGGAAGTTATATCTCTTTGAATTTTAAAATGCTTGGATCTGAGGTGCAGCGAGACCGTGTGCAGAATTTTAAGGCCCTAGAATGTCTGGGCTCATTTTAACAGCCCTTAAAGTTGGCCACCTCGGTATTTGGAGCTGCCAAATCTTTGTTTGAACCATACCGATTTGAGCCATACTTTATACCAATATTGGAAGTCATTACAAAACGCAACGTGCAAAATTTTTGCCAAATCGGATAAGAATTCCGCCCTATAGGGGCTGAAGTAGTCAAATCGAGAGATCGGTCTATATGCCCAGCGGGAAAAGGCGGCGACTTGGAGGCCTGATACCATTCCTTGTTTTGCATCCGCGAGGCCTAGTCAACAAATTCCATATTTATATCTTTTTAACAGTGAATGACATTGCCAGGTTAGAACGTGCTTTCCACGGTAAAATCATGACCTTGGAAAGGACAGAATTACTGCTTTAGAACATCGAAAGCTCAAAAGACACTTACATGTGTCTCATATATTTTATGGGGTACTTTAGAAGAAAAACATAAAGACGGTAGAGATATCCCTTGTCGAACTTTTAGATGTTGCAAAGTAGTCGTCTCGTAAACTACATTTGAGAAGGCATACGGTCCTTATATAAGAAGGCCTTGAAGCTCGGTTATCAGGGCTGATTTAAGCAGGCCTTTATAGTTTTCCCACTGGGTGGCAGCTATATCAAAACATTGACCGATTTGGCCCATTTGCTTACCACAGATGGACAGACGGATTTTGCTTTCCACAGACGGACACGGCTAGATCGACTTAAAATGCCATGACGATCAGGATTATATGTACGTTATGGCGCCTTACACGAATATTTCGAGGTGTCACAAGCGGAATGACTAGATTAGTATACCCCCTCATATGGTGGAGGTTATAAAAGTTCAACACATTGGCATTGGATTTATCACATCATTTATTTGTAATCAACTTCATTTTCCTTGATTTACTTCTTCAGCAAGAGTGGAGCAGCGAATGGA
This sequence comes from Stomoxys calcitrans, assembly GCF_963082655.1. Lineage (NCBI taxonomy): Eukaryota > Metazoa > Arthropoda > Insecta > Diptera > Muscidae > Stomoxys > Stomoxys calcitrans. The sequence goes on from NC_081552.1 coordinate 207,457,930, forward strand.
GTAGCAAGTGGAGCGGCAGCAGCTACAACTGGAGCAGCAGCATAAGCAGCAGGAAAGGCAGCAGAGTGGGCAATGTGATGGGCATTATAGCTGGTGGCATAGGGAGCAACATAGGAGGCATGTCCAACAACAGCAGCAGCGGGAGCGGTATAAGCCAAAGGTGCTGAGTAGGCCAATGGTGCTGAGTAGGCCAAAGGAGCGGCGCCACTATAAGCCAAAGGAGCAACTACACCAGGTTTGGCAGCCGCAACAGCCAAGACAGCGAAAAAGCAAACAGTGATCTACAAATGGGATTGCAAGAGCCAAAACTCATTTAAAATCTCGAAGAAAGATATAACCCTTTATCATACACTTACGAATTTGAACATTTTGTTGAGTTGGTTTTGATTTCCAATTTGAAATTGATACTGTCTAGGGTGGTGGATTGTGTTTTTATAGAAACTTCAAGTGGTGGGGAACACCTTTAGTCATGTGTAATGGTTAACACGTACCAAGTGTGGGCAGACGTGTTCGTTTTGTTTTTTTTTTTTTTGTGAAATTAATTACTCATGTCGAGCACGGGCTAATGAATGACATTAACGAGGCGAATAATTCAATTATGGCCAATATGTTTTAGGTAAATTTGAAGGGCCTAAAATGGGGAATACCTAAGTGCAGCCTGTGCATAGGTGATAGCTGTAGTTTGCACTGTCCCATGCTATAAAGAGGAAAACCCATCACAAGAAGGAGACATGAGACATTCTACGAAATGTCTAATGAACATTCCATTAAGGAACAGGGGATACTTCTCTCATATTAACGAGTGCTGTCCGATTAAAGTTTAAGCTCAATGGTAAGGTGCCTCCTTTTTATAGCCGAGTCCGAACGGCGTGGCGCAGTGCGACACCTCTTGGGAGAGAACTTTTAACATGGCAGGATACCTTAAGGAGATAGGGAGAGATAACCACCGCTGAAAAAATTAGTTTTTATACCCACCACCTTAGGATGGGAGTACACTAACCTAGTCATTCCGTTTGTAACAACTCGAAATATTGATCTATAACCCCATAAAGTATATATATTCTTGATCATCTCGACATTCTGAGTTGATCTAGCCATGTCCGTCCGTCCGTCTGTCGACATCACGATAGCGGTCGAGCGAGTAAAGCTAGCCGCTTGAAAATTTTCACAGATACTTAATACTGATTTAGGTCGTTGGAGATTGCAAATGGGGCATATCAGCTCAGATTTGGATATAGCTCAGATCCCCCGATTTGATTTATTGAGCCCCTAGAAGCCGCCATTTTTGACTAATTTGGCTTAAAATTTGCACGTGGTGTTCTGTTGCGATTTACAACAACTGTGGCAAGTGCGGTACAAATTGGTCTATAACCTGATGTAGTTCCCATATAAGCCGATCTCCCGATTTGACTTCTTGAGACCCTGAAAGCCTCAATTTTCATCCGATTTGGCTGAAATTTTGCACATAGTATTCCGTTACGACTTCCAACAACTGTTGCAACTAGTGTACTGTTATGACTTCCAACAAAAGTGTTTAGTACTGTCAAAATCGGTCTATAATCTGATATAGCTCCCATATAAGCCGATCTCCCGATTTGACTTCTTGAACCCCTGCAAGCCGAAATTTCCATCCGATTTGGCTGAAATTTTGCACGATTTCCAACAACTGTGAAAAGTGCAGTCTAAATCAGTCTATAATCTGATATAGCTCCCATTTAAGCCGATCTCCCAATTTGTCTTCTTTAACCCCTGCATGTCGCAATTTTTGTCTGATTTGGCTAAAATTTTGCGTGTAGTTTTCTGCTGTGACTTTCAACAACTGTACTTAGTACAGTCCAAATCGGCCAAGAACCTGATATAGCTGCCCTATAACCCGATCTCCCCATTTGAGTTCTTGAGCCCCAGGAAGCCGCAATTTTCATCCGATTTGGCTGAAATTTTGCAACTAGTGTTCTGCTATGATTTTCAAAAACTGTACGTAGTACAGTCTAAATCTGCCAAGAACCTGATATAGCTGCCCTATAACCCGATCTCCCCATTTGAGTTCTTGAACCCCAAGAAGCCTCAATTTTTGTCCGATTTGGCTGAAATTTTTCACATGGTGGTCTGTTATTAGTTCCAAATATTGTGCAAATCGGTCAAGAACCTTATATAGCTCCCATGTAAACCGGTCTCTCGATCATCCATGTTCGGTTCCCTGAGCTTTAATTTTTGCTAGTTTGACAGAAGTTTGGTATGTAAAATAAAATTATGCCCCTCAATTAAATTTATTTTGTATAAATTTTGAGCTGAATCCATGGTGGTGGGTTCCCAAGATTCGGCCCGGCCGAACTTTGCACGCTTTTACTTGTTTATGTTCAAGCCATGATTGAAGCCCAGGTGTTCGGCGCATGTCCACCTATGAGGACATACTACGATACGGATGTTGAAAAGCCTAACATAAGCCAATGTGTCAAATATCAGGGAAATCGAGTTACAAATGCGCCTTTAATGGGGCCAAGACTTTAAATCGAGAGATCGGTCTATATGGCAGCTATATCCAAATCTCAACCGATCTGGACCAAATTGAAGAGGGCTGTCGAAGGGCCTAGCACAACTCACTGACCCCAATTTCGGCGACATTGGTCAATAAATGCGCATTTTATGGGCCCAAAACCTTAAATCGAGAGATCGGTCTATATGACAGCTATATCCATATCTGGACCGATTGGGGGGTAATTAAGGAGGAATGTCGAAGGGCCTATCACAACTCACTATCCCAAGTTTTGTCCCAAAATCGGACAATAAATGCGCATTTAATGGGCCCAAAACCTTAAATCGAGAGTTAGATCTATATGGCAGCTATATCCAAATCTGAACCGATCTAGGCTATATTGCAAATGCAAATTTTGCCCATGAACATTCCACTAAGGAACAGGGGCAAACTTCTCACATGTAGATGAGTACAGTCCGATTCAAGTTTAAGCTCAATGATAAGGGGCCTCCTTTTTATAGCCGAGTTTTTTTTCTGATAGTCTCGCCATGATTCGAACCCAGGCGTTCAGCATCATAGGTGGACATGCAAACATCTACGCTACGGTGGCCTCCATATTACAAACAGATATCGAGAGGCCTAACACACCTCCCTGTTCCCAATTTCGGCGAAATCGGATAATAAATGCGCCTTTTATGGAACCAAAACCTTAAATCGAGAGATCGGTCAATATGGCAACTATATCCAAATCTGGACCGATCGTGGCAAAATTGAAGAAGGATATAGAAAGGCTTAATAAAACTCACTGCCTGAAGTTTTGGCAAATTGGACAATATTTGCGCATTTTATGGGCCCAAAACCTTAATTCTCGCGATTTAAGGTTTTGGGCCCAAATCTTGACCGATCATGGCCAAATTGAAAAGTGATGTCGAAGGGCCTAACATAACTCATTGTCCCAAATTTCAGCAAAATCGGATAATAATTGCGGATTTATGGGCCCAAAACCTTAAATCGAGAGATCGGTCTATAGGCAGCCATATGCAAATCTGAACCGATCGGGCCCAAATTGAAGTAGAATGCCGAGTGGCCTTATAAAGGGTGATTTTTTTGAGGTTAGGATTTTCATGCATTAGTATTTGACAGATCACGTGGGATTTCAGACATGGTGTCAAAGAGAAAGATGCTCAGTATGCTTTGACATTTCATCATGAATAGACTTACTAACGAGCAACGCTTGCAAATCATTGAATTTTATTACCAAAATCAGTGTTCGGTTCGAAATGTGTTCAAATTTTGACAAATTTTGTTCAGCGATGAGGCTCATTTCTGGTTGAATGGCTACGTAAATAAGCAAAATTGCCGCATTTGGAGTGAAGAGCAACCAGAAGCCGTTCAAGAACTGCCCATGCATCCCGAAAAATGCACTGTTTGGTGTGGTTTGTACGCTGGTGGAATCATTGGACCGTATTTTTTCAAAGATGCTGTTGGACGCAACGTTACGGTGAATGAACACATTTCGAACCGAACACTGATTTTGGTAATAAAATTCAATGATTTGCAAGCGTTGCTCGTTAGTAAGTCTATTCATGATGAAATGTCAAAGCATACTGAGCATCTTTCTCTTTGACACCATGTCTGAAATCCCACGTGATCTGTCAAATACTAATGCATGAAAATCCTAACCTCAAAAAAATCACCCTTTACAACTCACTGTCCCAAATTTCAGATTGCTATACCCCCATCCTATGGTGGTGGGTATAAAAAAGTTGTAAGGTGTAGTGGACCAGTATAACCACAACCTATTTCAGAAGTTTATTTTTTCTTATACACCCACAGAGACCTTGTTACTGTTACTCCTCATAGTATGTATGACTAAAATCGAAGTGTAATTTGTACTGCCAATATCAACTCGATTTCCAAAACAAACATTGCAGAACATGTTATGCATGTGTAATGCAGCTTGTGGTTAAAACGACTTTTAATGGTTTTGGAGTATAAAAGACTACCACTCAGCCCAGTTTAGTATCAATTTTAAATTGTCCATCAAAAAACACACACACCAAACTTTAACAAAATGTTCAAATTCGTAAGTTAATAAAAAAAATAGCAATGTGTGGTTAAAAAATCTCTATACTTATTTCAGATTGCTGTTTGCTTTTTCGCCGTCTTGGCTGTTGTTGCTGCTAAACCCGGAGTTGTAGCTCCTTTGGCTTACAGCGCTGCTCCTTTGGCCTACTCTGCACCTTTGGCTTATTCAGCTCCTCTGGCTTATACCGCACCTGCCGCCGCTGTTGTTGGAAGCGCATCCTATGTTACTCCCTATGCCTCCAGTTACAATGCCCATCACATTGCCCACTCTGCCGCATTCCCTGCCGCCTATGCTGCTGCTCCAGTTGTACATGCTGCTGCCCCCGTAGCAACACCCTTTGCCGCCCCTCTCTTGTTGAAAAAGTAAATCAGAGAAATTGAATTTGTATAAATTGTCATAATGAACCGGAAAAACTAAATCTTGTTCTATGTCATCTTAATTTTTGTAAGGTAAGGTTAGGCTAAAAAAAGGTGGCCCCTTATCATTGAGCTTAAACTTGAATCGGACTACGCTCATTGATATGTGAGAAGTTTGCCCCTGTTCATTGGTGGAATGTTCATGGGCAAAATTTGCATTTGCAAGGTTAGGTTAGGTTGAAAAAAGAATGCAAATATTTATCCGTGCCTTGCCACTGTGGACATACGCCTAAACCAGCAATCGGTTTGTTGTGCGCTCTAAATACTAAAGGTACCCTCGAAAAGGGAAATCTAAGTCAGAAATTGCGCTCCACTTACAAAACCCTTAATTGTTTTCCATACCGCACCCCTGTTGGTTTATATCTGGCATTATGTCCCCAACTAAATGCCGATGTCTGCGAACCACGAACACCGGGCAATCACATAGGATATGCTAAGACGCTGAAGAAGAAAACAAGTAAAAGCGTGCTAAGTTCGGCCGGGCCAAATCTTACATACCCTCCACCATGGATCGCTTTGCCGAGTTCTTCTCCCGGCATCTCTTCTTAGGCAAAAAAGGATATAAGAAAAGATTTGCTCTGCTATTATTATATTATTACATGTTGGAGACCTGTGTAAAATGTCAGCCAATTCGAATAAGAATTGCGCCCTTTGGGGGCTCAAGAAGTAAAATAGAGAGATCGATTTATATGGGAGCTGTATCGGGCTATAGACCGATTCAGATCATAATAAGCACCTATGTTGATGGTCATGAGAGGATCCGTAGTACATAATTTCAGGCAAATCGGATAATAATTGCGACCTCTAGAGGCTCAAGAAGTCAAGATCCCAGATCGGTTTATATGGCAGCTATATCAGGTTATGAACCGATTTGAACCATACTTGGCACAGTTGTTGGATATCATAACAAAACACGTCGTGCAAAATTTCATTCCAATCGGATAAGAATTGCGTCCTCTAGAGGCTCAAGAAGTCAAGACCCAAGATCGGTTTATATGGCAGCTATATCAGGTTATTGACCGATTCAAACCATACTTGGCACAGTTGTTGGATATCATAACAAAACACGTCGTGCAGAATTTAATCCTAATGGGATAAGAATTGCGCACTCTAGAGGCTCAAGAAGTCAAGACCCAAGATCGGCTTATATGGCAGCTATATCAAAACATGAACCGATATGGCCCATTTACAATACCAACCGACCTACACTAATAAGAAGTATTTGTGCAAAATTTCAAACGGCTAGCTTTACACCTTCGGAAGTTAGCGTGCTTTCGACAGACAGACGGACATGGCTAGATCGACATAAAATGTCGCGACGATCAGGAATATATATACTTTATGGGGTCTCAGACGAATATTTCGAGTAGTTACAAACTGATATTAGTATACCCCCCATCTTATGGTGGAGGGTATAAAAAGCTACCCGTTTCCACTACTCTGGCAGGACCAAACCAGCCCTTCCGCAACGGAGACTCCAGACAATGTTCTGTGGAGGGAGACAAAGTCAGAACAGGAACGAAGGAAGCGCGCACAGTGCCTGAGTCTTCATGCAGGACTGTGATATCCAAAAGTATGCCACAGCCATCACGGAAAGGAAAGATGGTCGCTGAGAATGGTAAGGAGCCGCCCACTTACGCCAAAGTGGCAAGGAAGCACAACAGATATGAGGTGACTTATACAGTCATCAATATCAGCAGGGCATTCGGTAGGATTCCACCAGATCAGAGGTCCCAAGTGGAGCATCTGGTAAACGAAGAGGATTTCGAACATGAGCTGAACTCTGAGGGGGGGTCCACCCATAAGTATTACGAGCTGCGAGTATATAGGGGAGAGATTAACGCTGAGCTTTACGTCAGCGGAATGTATTGATATTATATATCGGCAGTGCGTCCGGTAGGATATAACCAGATAATCGGTCCGAGGTGAAGCATCTGGTAAACGAACGGGTTTTCGAACATGTGCTGATCTCTGAAGGGGGTCCATCCATGAGCCACGGGTATAGAGGGGACATCTTAACGCTGCACTTTGCGTCGGCGGAATGTATTGATACCCTCAAACAGCTCGTCATAGGTATCCACGGGAGGGCGCAAAGCTCGACCTGATGAGAAAGATGGATATCCCCAGCTCACAAAGGCGACGGTCTTCATCTAGGGACGGGGCAGTAAATTTGAGACGGAACGCATGTTGGGATTCTCGGGCAAGCAAAACCAAGGTTTGGTCGCAGAGAAGTGGGAGGTCTTCCACAGTGAGTAGAAGGAGAAAGGAACTCTCCTTGTGCTTGGCATTGATCAAGTTTCCGAACCAGATTGGCTAAGACTAAAGGCATGCTACGCTACGGGAGCAAGGCTGTCTTTTTCAAGATTGGGAGACTAGGATATACAGAAATACTCATATTGAGACATCAGGCCGTATAGTAGCAGGTGACTCAAAACCGCCCAACGAACAGGGGGCTGACAATCACGGCCTCTATCAATATTGGAAATACTAGGATAAGCAAAGATCCTAATACTAAAATATCAGGCAGTGAAGTGGCGAGAGACCCAACACAGCCTAACAAACAGGGACCCAACGACGGACCCATCACCGACTTCTAGATTCGTAATACTGCGATAGGTAAATATCCTAATGTTGAAACATCAGGCAGCGCAGTGACAGGATTCTCAATGCCGCCTAACACACGGGGAGCCGACGATGAGACCATCACCTACTCTCAGCAAGCCCATTTACAAAAGATTTGGAAGACTAGTATAGACGAAGATCCTAATATTGGAAAATCAGGCAGTGCAGGGACGGTAGACTCAATACAGCCTAATGAGCAGGGACCTGACAAAGGAACCATCAACAACTTTCTCGAGACTAGGAAGACTAGGATGGATAAAGATCCTAATATTGAAACATCAGGCAGTGCAGCGACTGGAATCTCAATGCAACCTAACGAACAGGGAGCCGACAATGAGACCACCACCTACTCCCAACAAGCCCAGTTACTTAAGATTTGGAAAACTAGGATATTGAAACATCAGGCAGTACAGGGACGGGAAACTCAATACGAGCCTTACGAGCAGGAACCTGACGATGGAACCATTACCGACATTATAAGGATTCGGATGGGATAGGCCAAGAACCCAATATTGAAACATCTATCTAACGAACAGAGAGCAGACGCTGGGACCAACACCCACTCCCAAGAAGCCCACCTAATGGAGGACCATTGATTGAGGTCATCCAGATAAAACTCCCCGGCGCGGGATAGCCACTCACGCTCTGATGGAGAAAACCAGCAAGGCCAAGAGTCATATTGCCTTTATTCAGGAGCCATGGACGACCCGGAACAAAGTTTATGGACTGAACCATATCAACTACCAATTATTCTATGCTAACACTGGTACTCGGCCGAAGATCTGCGTTATTTGTCATAAGAATTTAAATTTGTATATATTTTCCCTAGAGTTGTCAAGAGCAATGATCCCGTGGTGAAAATAGGGTACTAAATTTTTTGATGTCTGAAGGGGAAGGGGACCCTCCCCCTTGCCCATATTCTCACAAAAGCCAGATCCCGGAGGTGGTTTGTGCGATTTAAGCGAAATTTTGTGTGTTCTCTTTTAGTAACCTAAAACCAAAACTTTGGTATCCATATTTTGGATGGGGTACCTAGGGGGGGCCGCCACACCCCAAAAACTTAGCAAATATGTTTATAGACCAATCAGGACAATATGGGACTCAATTGAAAGGTATTTGCGAGTAGAATACGAATCTGATACCTAAATGTGGGACCAAGTGTTTGGGGGATCACCCCAACCCCCAAAACACCCCTAAATCGGACATATTTACCGACCATGGCAATATGGGACTCAAATGAGAGGTATTTGCGAGTAGCATACAAATCTGATATCAATATTCAGGCAAAAGTGAGAAGACGAGACTATTACTGAAAGGAAGTAAGAAGGAGGTCAGTATAGCCATTGGTATCATAACGGGAGACATAGGACTACGAGCTCACTTATGTAATATCGGTGCGGCAAGTGATAGCATGTGTAGGGAGATCAGTTTATATAAGACCTATATCTAAATCTGAACCGATATGGCCCATTTGCAATCCCAAACGACCTACATCAATGTTACCAAATCAGTGCCAAGTTTTATCTGAATCGGTCCATATGGTGATATAGACACCCCTAATAAACGTTATCCCGATATGACTTCTTGAGACCAAAACAATTCAAATACAAACTCAGTTAATAAGTGTAAATTTTTAGGGGAATCTATTGCTAAGATTCGGCTCGGCCGAACTTAGCACGCTTTAATTTGTTCTATTTTGAAAAATAGTTTTGGTTGTAGCGAAAGGCTTTTCTTGAACACCCTCAGAGACTTTGTTACTGTTATTCTTCATATCATGTGTGATTAAAATCGAAGTGTGATTTGTACTGCCATTATTAACTCGATTTCCGAAACAAACATTGCAGAACATGCTATGCATATGTAATGCTGCTTATGGTTCAAACGACTTTTAATGGTTTTTGAGTATAAAAGACAACCATTTAGCCCAGTTTAGTATCAATTTTAAATTGTCCATCAAAAAACACACACACCAAACCTAAACAAAATGTTCAAATTCGTAAGTTAATAAGAAAAAATAACAATGTGTGGTTAAAAAATCTCAATACTAATTTCAGATCGCTGTTTGCTTTTTTGCCGCCTTGGCTGTTGTTGCTGCTAAACCCGGAGTTGTAGCTCCTTTGGCTTACAGCGCTGCTCCTTTGGCCTACTCTGCACCTTTGGCTTATTCAGCTCCTCTGGCTTATACCGCACCTGCCGCCGCTGTTGTTGGAAGCGCATCCTATGTTACTCCCTATGCCTCCAGTTACAATGCCCATCACATTGCCCACTCTGCGCCACTTCCTGCCGCCTATGCTGCTGCTCCAGTTGTACATGCTGCTGCCCCCGTAGCAACACCCTTCGCCGCCCCTCTCTTGTTGAAAAAGTAAATCAGAGAAATTGAATTTGAATAAATTGTCATAATGAACCGGAAAAACTAAATCTTGTTCTATGTCATCTTAATTTCTGTAAGGTAAGGTTAGGCTAAAAAAAGGAGGCTCCTTATCATTGAGGATCATTGAGGGATCCAGATCGTGAGAAGACGAGGCTATTACTGAAAGGAAGTAAGAAGGAGGTCAGAATATCCCACCTCCGTAGGATAGGTAGGGGTATATTTATTTAGTCATTCCGTTTGCAACACATCGAAATATCAATTTTCGACCCTACAAAGTATATATATTGGGATCGTCGTAAAACTATAAGACAATTTAACGATGTCCGTGTGTCTGTCTGTCCGTCTGTTGAAATCACTCTACAGCCTTCAAAAATTGAGATATTGAGCTGAAATTTGGCACAGATACGTCTTTTTGATTCACGCTGGTTAAGTTCTTGAACGGGCCCAATCGGACCATATTTGGATACAGCTGCTGTATAGACCGATTTTCCGATAAAGGGTTTAATGCCCATAAATGCTTTATTTTTCATCCGATTTCGCTAAAATTTGAAACGGTGAGTAGTCTTACTCCTCCTAATATAGGACCCAAATATGCTTCAGATCGGACTATATTTAGATATATCTGCCATATAGACCGATCTGCCGATAAAGGGTCTGAAGCCCATAAAAGCTTTATTTATTACCCGATTGCGCTGAAATTTGAAACAGAGGGTAAACATATTCCTCCTGATATCTGACATAAGTGTGGATCAAATCGGACTATATTTAGGTATAGCTGCCATACAGACCGATTTGCCGATAAAGGGTCTTAAACCCATAAAAGCTTTATTTTTTAACCGATTACGTTGAAATTTGAGACGTTGAGTAGTTTTACGCCTCTTAACATAGGATCCAAATGTGGTTTAGATCGGTCTGTAGTTAGATATAGCTGCAATATAGACAGATCTCCCGATAACTAGATTTTTATACCCTCCACCATAAGATGGGGGTATACTAATATCGTCATTCTGTTTGTAACTACTCGAAATATTCGTCTGAGACCCCATAAAGTATATATATTCTTGATCGTCGCGACATTTTATGCCGATCTAGCCATGTCCGTCCGTCCGTCCGTCTGTCTGTTGAAAGCACGCTAATTTCCGAAGGTGTAAAGCTAGCCGTTTGAAATTTTGCACAAATACTTCTTATTAGTGTAGGTCGGTTGGTATTGTAAATGGGTCATATCGGTCCATAACCTGATATAGCTGCCATATAAACCGATCTTGGGTCTTGACTTCTTGAGCCTCTAGAGTGCGCAATTCTTATCCCATAAGGATGAAATTTTTCACGACATGTTTTGTTATGATATCCAGCAACTGTGCCAAGTATGGCTTAAATCGGTCAATAACCTGATATAGCTGCCATATAAACCGATCTTAGGTCTTGACTTTTTGAGCCTCTAGAGGGCGCAATTCTTATCCGATTGGAATGAAATTTTGCTAGCCGTTTGAAATTTTGCACAAATACTTCTTATTAGTGTAGGTCGGATGGTGTTGTAAATGGGTCATATCGGTCCATGTTTTGATATAGCTGCCATATAAACCGACCTTGGGTCTTGACTTCTTGAGCCTCTAGAGTGCGCAATTCTTATCCGATTGGAATGAAATTTTGCACGACGTGTTTTGTCATGATATCCAACAACTGTGCCAAGTATGGTTCAAATCGGTTCATAACCTGATATAGCTGCCATATAAACCGATCTTGGGTCTTGACTTCTTGAGCCTCTAGAGTGCGCAATTCTTATCCCATTAGGATGAAATTTTGCACGACGTGTTTTGTTATGATATCCAACAACTGTGCCAGATATGGTTCAAATCGGTCAATAACCTGATATAGCTGCCATATAAACCGATCTGGGATCTTGACTTCTTGAGCCTCTAGAGGTCGCAATTATTATCCGATTTGCCTGAAATTATGTACTACGGATCCTCTCATGACCATCACCATAGGTGCTTATTATGATCTGAATCGGTCTATAGCCCGATACAGCTCCCATATAAATCGATCTCTCTATTTTACTTCTTGAGCCCCCAAAGGGCGCAATTCTTATTCGAATTGGCTGACATTTTACACAGGTCTCCAACATGTAATAATATAATAATAGCAGAGCAAATCTTTTCTTATATCCTTTTTTGCCTAAGAAGAGATGTCGGGAGAAGAACTCGGCTAATGCGATCCATGGTGGAGGGTATGTAAGATTCGGCCCGGCCGAGCTTAGCACGCTTTTACTTGTTTTGTATCAATTTTTACCAGAATCCATGGTGGGGAGTTCCCAAGATTCGGCCCGGCTGAATTTAGTACGCTTTTACTTGTTTCTATATTACACTCTTCTCCTTTGTGCACAATTCTAGAGCTCTAACCATTTTTGCCCAACGAATACACTAAGAGGCAACGCAGTAGACCCGAAATGGGGACTGAATAACTGGAAAGACCACTGGGTCTTCAGGAGTGTGATTTTACCAATTCTTACTTACGCCTCTGTAGCTTGAACTGCGATGAAGAAAAAATGCCACATAAAGATAATAGAACAGGTTCAGAGAAAATGTTGTCTTGGCATAGGCGGGGCGGTGAGTATCACGCCCACTAGGGCACTGGAGTTTACGGAGTCGAAAATAGGAAGCCTGGAAGGAATGGCAGAGCTTTCGGATTGGATAGCTGAGACAATGCTTGAGCTCGAGTGCGAGGCACTGCTGCTAGCGGCTTAGTCTTCGATTGACAGAACCCTGACATTCCTTGGTATTCCTCTGGAAGTCCTTGCTACATGGATGAATCAAAGCTACAGGCCAGAGTGGGCCTCGGTGGTCTACTTGAGAACCCAGGGGCTGAGATGTGTTTCCGACTGTCTGATCATAATACGGTATTGCAGACGGAGATCCAAGCGATCATGGATTGCTTGAGGTGGTATGGTGTTAACTTGAGGATGTCGAGTGACAATATTCTTACGGGCAGTAAGTCAGACGTTACTGCTAAAATAATCTTTGCGACGCAGTCCGAGTTAGGGGCGTGGGCGAGGGGCGCTTATTTATGCAACAGTCAAATGAAAAACCTTTACGATGTTCTGGATTGTCTGAATAGATTCCGCTAAAAATTGACCTTTTTAAATTCAGTTTGTATTTGAATTATTTTGTAACAATTATAGCGGGAGTTGATTGTGGCTTCTATGGTCTCAAGAATTCATATCGGAGTATCGGTATTGAATGAGCTTATATCAGAATATAGGCCGATACGGATCATATTTGGCACCAATGCTGGAAGATATTACAGCAACATTTAGGTGCAACTAGAGCAACCTTTAGATGCAACCTTAGCAACCTTTAGGTGCAACCTGAGCAACCTTTAGGTGCAACCTGAGCAACCTTTAGGTGCAACCTGAGCAACCTTTAGGTGCAACCTGAGCAACCTTTAGGTGCTCAAGCAAGAAAACTGGGTATCGGTTTGTACAGGGGGTAGATGACTTTTTTGACCGAAGCAGTTTAACCTAGCAACGGATGTTGGAAGTCATAACATAAGTATTAGAGCAAAATTTCAGCCAAATTAAATGAAGATTGAGGCTTCTAGGGGTTTAATACGTGAAATCGGAAAATCGGTTTATATGGAAACTATATAAAGTTATACACAGATTTGAATGGTACTTGGCACGTTTATTAGAAGTCGGAACATATAACATTAGCGTCTTGTAGGGCTCAATAAGCCAAGTCAAAGGTCCACTTTACATGGGAGCTACAACCAAATCTGAACCGATATGGCCCATTTGCAATCCCCAACGACCTACATCACTGGGAAGTATCTGTACAAAATTTCAAGTGGCTAGCTTTACGCGATCGACCGCCATTTTTATTTCGACAGACGGACGGACATGGCTAGATCGATTCAGAATGTCGAGATGATCAAGAATATGTACTTTATGAGGTCGCAGAGCAATAATTCGAGGTGTTACAAACGGAATGATGAAATAAGTATGCTCATTTTATGATGGAGGGTTTAAAAATGAAAATAGAAAAACAAATGTCTTTGTAAATCACAAAATACAGAGCCGGACTGGGCCGAAATTCCAAAAAAAAAACTGTAAGGAAAGGCAATAGTCGGACGGGGCCGACTGTATAGTACCCTTCATCTATCCTGTAAGTACAAAGAACGAGCTATATCGTATTCTGAACCAATTTTGATGGACCTTAGCGGATGTTTCCAGATGGGCTAATAAACAATCCGAATCAAATTTCGAGCAAATATGTTCAAGCTGTAATAACTGCGGTTAACAAATGACAACATTATTGCAAAGTACCCAAAATTGGACGAAACTATATATATGGGAGCTTTAACTAAATCTCAACCGATTTTGACCAATATATATTGTGGTAGTTATCGAGGGAAGCGTTCTGCAAAATTTTGAGAAGATTGGTCAATAAATGCTTTCTTCCAAATTTCAAGAGAATCGGTTAACAAGTGACCACATTATTGCAATATAAGTCCAAGTCGGACGAACATAGTATATATGGGAGCTATATCGAAATCTGAACCGATTTTTTCCAATTTAAATAGGCTTCGTCTCTAGCTGGAAAAACATGCGTCGATCGGTAAACTTAACAATGGGTCTATCTCTCTTCCTTCTGGGTGTTACAAACAAATGCACTAAGTTAATATACCCTGTACCACAATAGTGGTGTAGGGTATAATTAATAGTCGAACATCGCCGAAACCAAAAGAGTTATTGTAGACGTCAAGCGACTTTTTTGTATTTTCAATGCAACGAGGTGACCAACTTTGGGGACCAGCTTAGCGGAACTTGAAATTTTGCACGTGACCTTGGTGAAGTGTTAACCTTCTAAATTTCAAATAGTTATCTTCTCAAATCAATTATCTTCTCAAACGGTAGATTATTCACCATTTTTATACCCACCACCATAGGATGAGGGTATACTAATTTAGTTGTTCTTTTTGTAACACCACGAAATATGAGTCTAAGACCCCATAACGTATATATATTCATGATCGTCATGACATTTTAAGTCGAACTAGCCATGTCCTTCCGTCCGTCCTTCCGTCCGTCCTTCCGTCCGTCCTTCAGTCCGTCCTTCCGTCCGTCCTTCCGTCCGTCCTTCCGTCCGTCCTTCCGTCCGTCCTTCCGTCCGTCCTTCCGTCCGTCCTTCCGTCCGTCCTTCCGTCCGTCCTTCCGTCCGTCCTTCCGTCCGTCCTTCCGTCCGTCCTTCCGTCCGTCCTTCCGTCCGTCCTTCCGTCCGTCCTTCCGTCCGTCCTTCCGTCCGTCCTTCCGTCCGTCCTTCCGTCCGTCCTTCCGTCCGTCCTTCCGTCCGTCCTTCCGTCCGTCCTTCCGTCCGTCCTTCCGTCCGTCCTTCCGTCCGTCCTTCCGTCCGTCCTTCCGTCCGTCCTTCCGTCCGTCCTTCCGTCCGTCCTTCCGTCCGTCCTTCCGTCCGTCCTTCCGTCCGTCCTTCCGTCCGTCCTTCCGTCCTTCCGTCCGTCCTTCCGTCCGTCCTTCCGTCCGTCCTTCCGTCCGTCCTTCCGTCCGTCCTTCCGTCCGTCCTTCCGTCCGTCCTTCCGTCCGTCCTTCCGTCCGTCCTTCCGTCCGTCCTTCCGTCCGTCCTTCCGTCCGTCCTTCCGTCCGTCCTTCCGTCCGTCCTTCCGTCCGTCCTTCCGTCCGTCCTTCCGTCCGTCCTTCCGTCCGTCCTTCCGTCCGTCCTTCCGTCCGTCCTTCCGTCCGTCCTTCCGTCCGTCCTTCCGTCCGTCCTTCCGTCCGTCCTTCCGTCCGTCCTTCCGTCCGTCCTTCCGTCCGTCCTTCCGTCCGTCCTTCCGTCCGTCCTTCCGTCCGTCCTTCCGTCCGTCCTTCCGTCCGTCCTTCCGTCCGTCCTTCCGTCCGTCCTTCCGTCCGTCCTTCCGTCCGTCCTTCCGTCCGTCCTTCCGTCCGTCCTTCCGTCCGTCCTTCCGTCCGTCCTTCCGTCCGTCCTTCCGTCCGTCCTTCCGTCCGTCCTTCCGTCCGTCCTTCCGTCCGTCCTTCCGTCCGTCCTTCCGTCCGTCCGTCCTTCCGTCCGTCCTTCCGTCCGTCCTTCCGTCCGTCCTTCCGTCCGTCCTTCCGTCCGTCCTTCCGTCCGTCCTTCCGTCCGTCCTTCCGTCCGTCCTTCCGTCCGTCCTTCCGTCCGTCCTTCCGTCCGTCCTTCCGTCCGTCCTTCCGTCCGTCCTTCCGTCCGTCCTTCCGTCCGCCCTTCCGTCCGTCCTTCCGTCCGTCCTTCCGTCCTTCCGTCCGTCCTTCCGTCCGTCCTTCCGTCCGTCCTTCCGTCCGTCCTTCCGTCCGTCCTTCCGTCCGTCCTTCCGTCCGTCCTTCCGTCCGTCCGTCCTTCCGTCCGTCCGTCCGTCCTTCCGTCCGTCCGTCCGTCCTTCCGTCCGTCCGTCCGTCCGTCCGTCCGTCCTTCCGTCCGTCCTTCCCTCCGTCCGTCCTTCCGTCCGTCCTTCCGTCCGTCCTTCCGTCCGTCCTTCCGTCCGTCCTTCCGTCCGTCCTTCCGTCCGTCCTTCCGTCCGTCCTTCCGTCCGTCCTTCCGTCCGTCCTTCCGTCCGTCCTTCCGTCCGTCCTTCCGTCCGTCCTTCCGTCCGTCCTTCCGTCCGTCCTTCCGTCCGTCCTTCCGTCCGTCCTTCCGTCCGTCCTTCCGTCCGTCCTTCCGTCCGTCCGTCCTTCCGTCCGTCCTTCCGTCCGTCCTTCCGTCCGTCCTTCCGTCCGTCCTTCCGTCCGTCCGTCCTTCCGTCCGTCCTTCCGTCCGTCCTTCCGTCCGTCCTTCCGTCCGTCCTTCCGTCCGTCCTTCCGTCCGTCCTTCCGTCCGTCCTTCCGTCCGTCCTTCCGTCCGTCCTTCCGTCCGTCCTTCCGTCCGTCCTTCCGTCCGTCCTTCCGTCCGTCCTTCCGTCGGTCCTTCCGTCCGTCCTTCCGTCCGTCCTTCCGTCCGTCCTTCCGTCCGTCCTTCCGTCCGTCCTTCCGTCCGTCCTTCCGACCCGATATTGGGTCTTGACTTCTTAAGCCTCTAAAGGGCGCAATTATCGGGGTCTAACTTCTTGAGCGCTTAGAGGGAGCATTTCTGACTGAAATTTTGCACGTAGTGTTTTGGTATCAGTTCCAACAACTGTGCGAAATCCAACAACGAAATCCGTCTACAACCTGGTATAGCTGCCATATAAACCGATCTTGGCTCTTGACTTCTTGAGCCGTTAGAGGGCGCAATTCTTATCCGATTTAGGTGAAATTTTACGGGAGGTATTTTGTTATGACTTTCAACAAATGTGGTAAGTATGATCGGTTAATAACCTGTTATATCGACCATATAAATCAACCTAGGATTTTGACTTCTTGAGCCTAAGAAGGCGCAGTTCTCTTCCGACTTGTTTTCGATTCTATCCCACTGGTTGTTAGAACATATCCTATATCAATGGTCGACTTTCGCTACTAAAAGACTATGGCACTTCGGGTCGTATACCATTTTTGAACCAACTTAGGTGTATAGTATGGAGACCGATCAGGGATTCTGTAAGCAGCTCGGAGTTCCTGATATAGATTTTAAGTAGTTACTTTTCTGTATTTAGATCACAAAACAAGCCGATTGTCGGCTTAGGTGTACGTCCAAAGTGACATGCCATATTTCTTTCGTAATAAAAACCATATTGTATTTCATAAATCGGAAGATCATCACAGCATTTTATTCAAATCATATTCTCTGCTTTACTTTTTCAACAACAAGGGAGCGGCGAAGGGTGTTGCAATGGGGGCAGCAGCATGTACAACTGGAGCAGCAGCATAGGCGGCAGGGAATGCGGCAGAGTGAGCAATGTGATGGGCATTGTAGCTGGAGGCATAGGGAGCAACATAGGCTGCGCTTCCCACCACAGCGGCAGCAGGTGCGGTATAAGCCAGAGGAGCCGAATAAGCCAAAGGAGCAGAGTAGGCCAAAGGAGCGGCGCTATAAGCCAAAGGAGCAACTACACCGGGTTTGGCAGCAACAACAGCCACGATGGCGAAAAAGCAAACAGCGATCTGTAAAATTTTATTCAATTTTTAAATCCGCTCAATATGGCTTGGTTTATTTATTAACTTACGAATTTGAACATTTTGTTAGAGGTTTTTTGTGTGTGGGTGGTTAACGATGGACGATTTAAAATTGATACTCAATTGGCCTTAGTAAATGTCTTTTATACCAAACTGATCATTGGTAATATTTTTAACCAGAAATCGAAATTAAGTATGCATGACATGTTCTTCGAACTTTACTTCAAATGTTAGAGGTAGTTATAGCATAACACCTTGCATTTCTGTTTGTCATATTTCTTGGTAAGTGACACGTTAAAGAAGTATTTTTGGTGGATTTGCATAAAGCTGAAGTATTATCTGGTTCTAGTGGCAAAAAAACCATGAAACTTAAAATATAAGGTCACATTTTATGTGACTAGTTGGAACAGAAAATGGAGCAATGGAGAATTAGATTTAAGAGGATGATACCAGACATGAGGTGTAAAGGTAACCTAGAAGGGTCCCAATTGTCCAGGACAGCCTTCAACGCAGGACAGCGTTGTAACACCCAGAAGGAAGCGAGATAGACCCATTGAGAAGCGTACTGAAGGACTCAGAATTACTTTCTTTCTGTAACATTTGTCTATCTGTCCATCTGTCCATGTTAATTTGTGTACAAAGCATAGGTCGCAATATTTCAGATTTAGATATACCTCCCATTTGTTATTGCATGCTCACGAAATTGGCATGGAGGATGGCAATTGGGATAAGAATTGTGGCCTTAATGGGCTCAAGAAGTAAAATGGTGAAATCGGTTTATGTGGGAGCTGTATCAGGCTATAGACCGATTCAGAACATATTTGACACATATGTTGAAGGTCATGGGAGAAGCCGTTGTACCAATTTCAGCCAAATCGTATAGTAATAGTGTCCCCTACAGGCTTAAGAATTCAAGATACCAAATCTGTTTATATGGAAGCTATATCAGGGTATGGACCGATTTGAACCATAGTTAGCAAAATTATTGTTAGCCATAACAAAACACCTCATGTAAAATTTCAGCCAAACCGGATAAAAATTGCGCCCTCTAGTGGCTAAAGAAGTCCAACAGGGAGATCAGTGTATATGGTGGCTATATCATGTTATGGACTAATTTAGACCATATTTGGTACAGTTTTTGGAAGCCATTCCTTAACGATATGTGAAAAATTACAGCCCAATCGGACAAAAATGTGCAAAATTTTAGCCGAATCGGAATAACTTGAGGGTTCCAGGGGCTCAAGAAGTCAAATCGGAAAATCGGTTTATATAGAAGCTATATCAGGTTATAGACCGATTCATACTGTACCAGACACAGTTGTTGCAAGTCATAACAGAACACCGCAAGCTAAATTTCAGCCAAATCGAACAAAAATTAAGGATTACAGGGGCTCAAGAAGTCAAATCGGGCGATCGGTTCATATAGGAGCTATATCAGGTTATAGAACGATTCATACCGTACTCAAAACAGTTGTTGGAAGTCGTAACCGGACACCGCATGCAAAATTTCAGCCAAATCGAACTAAAACTGCGGCTTGTAAAGGCTCACTCAGTCAAATCGGTAGATTTGAACCGTATTTGGTACAGTTGTTTAAAGTCATAACAGAACACTACATGCAAAATTTCACCCAAATCGGACACAAAATGCGGCTTGTAAGGGCTCAAGAAATCAATTTGGGAGATCGGTTTACATGAGAGCTATATTAGGTTATAAAACGATTTGCACCGTACTTGGTACAGTTATTGGAAGTCTGAAGTGAACTCTACGTTGAAAATTTCAGCCAAATCGATCAAAATTTGAGGCATGTAAGGGCTCAATAAGTCAAATCGGGAGATCGGTTTATATAGGAGCTATATCAGGTTATAGAACGATTCATACCGTACTCAAAACAGTTGTTGGAAGTCGTAACCGGACACCGCATGCAAAATTTCAGTCAAATCGGACAAAAAATGCGGCTTCCAAGGGCTCAATAAGTCAAATCAGGAGATCGGTTTATATGGAAGCTATATCTAAATCTGAACCGATAGGGCCAATTGGCAATCCCCAACGGCCTATATCGATATTAAGTATCTGTGCAAAATTTCAAGCGGCTAGCTTTACGCGTTCGATGGATATCGTGATTTCGACAGACGGAGGGACTGTCGGACTAGCTCGACTCAGAATATCGAGACGACGATGAATATATGTGGCGTCTTAGACGAATATTTCGAGGTGTTGACTAGATTAGTATACCCCCATCTTATGGTGGTGGGTATAAAAAGGAGCATGTTCTGCGTATCTGCTTCTGGAATGTTCGGTGCAGTATACGTGCTGGAGAATGTATTGGACAAGTACAGGGCAGATATTACCGCCTTACAGGAAGTACGATGGACCGGAAGTGGCGGCACAACAACTCCAAACGTTGACGAACTATACTACGTATAGCTGCCATGAATCGAGGCATGCATTGGACTGTTGATTTGTGGTTAATCGAAGATTGAGACATCTTGTCCTCAGATTTACTATGGTGGATGGGAGGCTAACCACAATCCGCATAAAAGCCAAATTTTTCAACATCAGCCTTATTTTTCTTCTTGGACGGACGGGCAGACCAAGGATATTTGCTACGAAAGCGTAGAGAGAAAAAATGATCACTGCCCCGCCTATGATATTAGAATTGTTCTAGATGTTAATGCAATGATAGTAAAGGAAAATATCTTTGGTCCAACAGTCGGAAAATTTTAGCCACCACGAAATAACGTCCGATAATGAGTTGAGGGGAATCTGGACTCGGATCATTACCTTGCTGCAGCAAAGGTTCACACCCGTTTGAGTATGGCGAGAAAAGTATGATCTGACACTGCACAGAAGCTGCACGTTGAAAAGCTGCAAACACAACAGATGACAATGGCATAATCCCCTCGACTGACTCAGCTGTTTGTTGAAAGCACACCTTGTTCCGATAATATGACGGCGCAGTGGCAATCCATTGTCCACACCATGAAAAAGGCAGCGACATCCGTACTTGGGTACCAGAAGCCTATCCCAAGACACCCATGGTACGACCTAGAGTGTCGAAATACTACTGTGGCATATAGAACAACTTGGTAATTAGCAGCAACGCGTCCAATGAAGCAGAGATATCGGGAAAAAAGAAAAGAGGAAAAACGTCTATCCCCCAGAGAGAAAAAGAATCTGGAAAGACGTGAGTGTGAGCCAATTAAGATGTAGAATGAAGTCGGAAAATTCTACCAAAGAATTAAACATCAGACCAATGGCTTTGGTGCAGGCACATTCTCCTGCAGAGAAAAAAAAGGGAAATCTGGTTACTGATACAGATAGCGTGCTGAGGATAGGATATGGAAAGAACACTTTAGCCAACTGCTAGTGTCCGACAAAGAAGATATCGCAGTAATAATCCCTGATGATGGCATCGAATGTGTACCCCCTAGTCAGAATAAAGTCCAAATAGCAGTGACCCGGCTGAAGAACAACAAGGCAGCAGGAGCCATTGGGTTGCCCGCTGAAAAATTTAAAACCGGAAGCGCAGCGCTGAAAAGGCGTATGCGTCAGCTCGTCTGTGCGATCTGGCTAAAATGAATGCATACCCGATGATTAGAACCTCAGCATGCCATGTCCCCCACAAAAAAAGGAAGACAAGACGGAATGTGCCAACTACACAGGAATAAGTCTCCACCGTAACGCATACAAGACACTTTTCAGGGTACTGTGTGAAAGATTAAAACCTAAAGTCATAGAGATAACTGGGCCCTATCAATGTGGCTTTAGACCTGGAAAATCCACCATAGACCCGATATTCATACTGCGCCAAATCCTAGAAAATACCCCCATTTAGTGGGGATTTGGGCGTTTTCGTTAAGAAATGTGTGTACAATTCATGTTTTAACAGCAAAATGTCATATACATTCATGCCATGCCACATTCATGTGGTGCTTACAGCACCACACGCTGAAATATTGAGGTCCGATCTGTGTGGTGTTCCAGCTGTCACGGGAAGCTTAACTGCGAGCTACCGTGCGCGGCCACAGGTTGCGGATAGAGGAATGCTCCATCCTGAGTAGCTGTAACTGCAGTCGTGGACAATCAGCGGTATCGAGTGGAGAGTCTCTGTAAGAAGTCGGGAGGCACCGGCTCTTGCACAAACACTGGGTGTCTACGATGCTCGATATGACAAGGTGAGTTATTGGCGCCTTTAAATAACCAATGGCCACCCAGTTCCCGCGGCGATCAGTCCTTTGGACCGGATCAAGCTTGCTCACCTACAGGAGCTTGATGAAGAAAGGAAAAAAATAGAGGGGATGCGTTGCAAAAGAAGTAAAAAGGCGTTAAGTTCGGCCGGGCCGAACTTTGGATACCCACCACCTCGGGTATATATGTAAACCACCTTTCATCAAAATTCGGTGAAAATTTCATACCTTATACTCATATACCTCATACCGATCTGAACTAACATAAGTCACTGTGTCAAATTTCAGTGAAATCGGATTATAAATGCGCCTTTTATGGGGCCAAGACTTTAAATCGAGATATCGGTCTACATGGCAGCTATATCCAAATCTGGACCGATTTGGGCCAAGTTGCATAAACATGTCGAAGAGCCTAACACTAAGCACTGTCCCAAATTTCGGCGAAATCGGACAATAAATGCCTCCTTTATGGGCCCTAAACCTTAAATCCAGAGATCGGTCTATATGGCAGCTAAAGGGTGATTTTTTTGAGGTTAGGATTTTCATGCATTAGTATTTGACAGATCACGTGGGATTTCAGACATGGTGTCAAAGAGAAAGATGCTCAGTATGCTTTGACATTTCATCATGAATAGACTTACTAACGAGCAACGCTTGCAAATCATTGAATTTTATTACCAAAATCAGTGTTCGGTTCGAAATGTGTTCATTCACCGTAACGTTGCGTCCAACAGCATCTTTGAAAAAATACGGTCCAATGATTCCACCAGCGTACAAACCACACCAAACAGTGCATTTTTCGGGATGCATGGGCAGTTCTTGAACGGCTTCTGGTTGCTCTTCACTCCAAATGCGGCAATTTTGCTTATTTACGTAGCCATTCAACCAGAAATGAGCCTCATCGCTGAACAAAATTTGTCAAAATTTGAACACATTTCGAACCGAACACTGATTTTGGTAATAAAATTCAATGATTTGCAAGCGTTGCTCGTTAGTAAGTCTATTCATGATGAAATGTCAAAGCATACTGAGCATCTTTCTCTTTGACACCATGTCTGAAATCCCACGTGAT
This sequence comes from Stomoxys calcitrans, assembly GCF_963082655.1. NCBI lineage: Eukaryota > Metazoa > Arthropoda > Insecta > Diptera > Muscidae > Stomoxys > Stomoxys calcitrans. Next base: position 207,481,232 of record NC_081552.1, read on the forward strand.
CTGTCAAATACTAATGCATGAAAATCCTAACCTCAAAAAAATCACCCTTTATATTCAAATCTGGACGTCGAAGAGCCTAACCAAACTCACTGTCTCAAATTTCAAAGAGATCGGACAATAAATGCGTCTTTTATGGCCCCAAAACCTTAAACCTAGATATCGGTCTATATGGCAGCTATATCCAAATCTGGACCGATCTGCGCGATATTGCAGAAGTATATCAAGGGGCTTAACTTAACTCACTGTTCCAAATTTCGGCGACATCGGGCAATAAATGAGCATTTTATGGGCCCAAAACCATAAATCAAGAAATCGGTCTATATGGCAGCTATATCCAAATCTGAACCGATCTGGACCAAATTGAAGAAACATGTAAAAGGGCCTAAGACAACTCACTGTCCCAAATTTCAGCGAAATCGGACCATAAATGTGGCTTTTATGGGCCTTAGACCCTAAATCGGAGAATCGGTCTATATGGCAGCTATATCCAAATCTGGACCGATCGGAGCCAAATTAACAAAGAATGTCGAAGGGCCTAACACAACTCACTGTCCCAAATTTCAACAAAATGGGATAATAAATGTGGCTTTTATGGGCCAAAGACCCTAAATCGGCGGATCGGTCTATATGGGGGCTATATCAAGATATAGTCCGATATAGCCCATCTTCGAACTTAACCTGCTTATGGACAAAAAAAGAATCTGTGCAAAATTTCAGCTCAATATCTCTATTTTTAAAGACTGTAGCGTGATTTCAACAGACAGACGGACGGACATGGCTAGATCGTCTTAGATTTTTACGCTGATCAAGAATATATATACTTTATAGGGTCGGAAATGGATATTTCGATGTGTTGCAAACGGAATGACAAAATGAATATACCCCCATCCTTCGGTGGTGGGTATAAAAATACTCTTTGTTATACCCACCACCAAAGGATGGGGCTATACTTACCCGTTTGTAACACCTCGAAATACTGATCTTGGACCCCATGAAGTATATATATTTTTGATCGTCTCGAAATTCTGATTCGAATTAGCCATGTCCGTCTCTCAGTCAGTCTGTCGAAATCACGATAGCGGTCGAATGCGTACAGCTAGCTGCTTGAAATTTTGCACAGATACTTTGTATTGATGTAGGTCGTTGGGGATTGCAAATGGGCCATATCGGTTCAGATTTGGATATAGCTCCCATACAAACCGATCTCCCGATTTGACTTCTGAGCGTCTGGAAGCCACAATTTATGTCCGATTTGGCTGAAATTTTGCACGTAGTGTTTTGTTATGACTTCCAACAACTGTGCGAAGTGTAGTCCAAATCGGTCAAGAACCTGATATAGCTCCCATGTAAACCGATCTACCGATTTGACTTCTTGAACTCATGGAAGCCACAATTTGTGTCCGATTTGACTGAAATTTTGCACATAGTGTTCTGCCATGACTATCAACAACTGTGTCAAGTACGGTTCAAGTCGGTCAAGAACCTGATATAGCTCCCATATAAACCGATCTCCCGTTTTGACTTCTTGAGCCTCTGGAAGCCTCAATTTTTTATCCGATTTGGCTGAATGTTTGCACGTAGTATTTTCTTATGACTCCTAACAACTGAGCCAAGTACAGTCCAAATCGGCTTATAACCTGATATAGCTCCCTTATAAACCCATCACCCGATTTGACTTCCTAAGCCTCTGGAAGTGGTAATTTTAGTCCAATTTGACTGAAATTTTGCACGTAGTGTTCTGTTATGACTTTCAACAACTGTGCGAAGTGTGGTCCAAATCAGTCAAGAACCTGATATAGCTCCCATATAAACCGATCTCCCGATTTGACTTCTTGTGCCCCTGGAAGTTTCGTTGTTATTTTACTGGATTTGGACCATACTCCGGCATTATACTCCAAATCTACTGCAGTACCTCTTTAGTATGTCATTTAGTAAAAAATATGACTTAAACAGAAGTGCAAGTACGTTATGCCATTTTTAACTCTTAACTTTGAAGTTAAGTTTGTGGAACACATCATGCATACTTAATTTGCTTTGTAGTTTAAAATATTACCAATGGTCGGTTTGGTATAAAAAGCAGTCACTAAAATCTATTTGGTATCAATTTTATATTGTCCATCAAATACACACCCCAAACTTCCAACAAAATGTTCAAATTCGTAAGTTGATAAAAACAATGAACGCCTATTGAGTTGATTTGAAAATTTGGATATAATTTTACAGATCGCTGTTTGCTTTTTCGCCATCTTGGCTGTGGTTGCTGCTAAACCCGGTGTGGTTGCTCCTTTGGCTTATAGCGCCGCTCCTTTGGCCTACTCTGCACCTTTGGCTTATTCGGCTCCTTTGGCTTATACCGCACCAGCAGCTGCTGTGGTGGGAAGCGCAGCCTATGTTGCTCCCTATGCCTCCAGCTACAATGCCCATCACGTTGCCCATTCTGCTGCCTTCCCTGCCGCCTATGCTGCTGCTCCAGTTGTGCATGCTGCTGCCCCTGTAGCAACACCCTTCGCCGCCCCCCTCTTGTTGAAAAAGTAAATCAGAGAAAGTGAATATAAATAAATGGCCTTAATGATTTCGAAATACTAAAACATAGGCAATGTTGTTTTGATTTGTGATAGCCATTAATTTAGCTGTTAATCAAGAAGTTTCACTGAGATAAGGTAAAGGGTTTTCCAATAGCGACTTCACAACTAAGAATTTAATTTGTGCAGGCACTCAAACTGTCAGTGTCAATTTTTTTAGTAAACTCAATATTTTCACTATGGTAAAGTACACGAGCGAATAAAGTGTGCAAATCATAAAAATGTACTACCGAAATTCGAAGACGGCAACCTCTACTTTAAGAGCGTTAATCATCTTCAGGGAAAAATCTCGTTTTGGCTTAATGGGTTCATTAATAAGCAAGATATGCGTTATTGGTAAGGTGAAAACCCACATTTGCTTCACAAATCAACACTTTATTCACAACAAAGAATCATTGTTTGGTTAGCATGCCGGCGGCGTCAATGGGCCATACTTCTTCGTCGACAATGCAAATATTCACCTTACAGTGTATAAACAAAGGTAACGCACCATGCTCACCGTTAATTTTTGCTCTGAATTGCAAGATATGGACCTGGACTAGGTATGGTTTTAATAGGACGTGGCCACAAGGCACACAGCCCACTTTACCATCGATTTATTGAAGAATAAGTTTGATGAACGTTTTATCTCAAGAAATAACCCAGCCAATTGGCCGCCTCGTTCAAGCGACTTGAAGCCTCTGGACTATTTTCTTTGAGGCTACAACAAGTCATTGTTCTATGCCATCAAGCCGACAGCGTTGGAAGAGCTCAGAGCCAAAAGTAAACGGGAAATAGCGACCGTTTCGTCAAACCATAACGTATTAAAGCTTCTACGAACCGAACAAACTTCGGGAGATCGGTTTATATGGGAGCTATAACAGGTTAAAGACCGATTTGGATCGTATTTAGCACAGTTGTTGGAAGTCATGATAGAACACTTCATGCAAAATTTCAGCCAAGTGGGACAAAAATTGCGGCTTGTAAGAGCTCAAGAAGTCAAATCGGGAAATGGGTTTATATGGGAGCTTTATCAGTTTATAGACCGATTTCGACCGTATTTGACTCAGTTGTTGAAAGTCATAATTGTACACTACTCGAAAAATTTCAGCCAAATCGGAGAAAAATTAAGGCGTATAAGGACTCAAGAAGTCAAATCTGGATATCGGTTTATGTAGGAGCTATATCAGCTTATAGACCGATTTGGATCGTATTTGACTCAGTTGTTGGAAGTCATAGCAGAACACTTCACACAAAATTTCAGCCAAATCGGACAAAAGTTGCGGTTTGTAACGGCTCAAGAAGTCAAATCGTGAGATCGGTTTATATGGGCGCTATATCAGGTTAAAGACCAATTCCGACCGTACTTAGCACAGTTGTTGGAAGTTATAACAGAACACTACATGCAAAATTTCAACCAAATCGGACAAAAATTACGGCTTGTAAGGGCTCAAGAAGTCAAATCGGGAGATCGGTTGATATGGGAGCTATATCTGGTTATATACCGATAAAAAGCCACATTTATTATCCGATTTTGCCGAAATTTGGGACAGTGAGTTGTGTTAGGCCAGTCGACATCCTTCTTCAATTTGACCCAGATCGGTTCAGATTTGGATATAGCTGCCATATAGACCGATCCGCCGATATAGGGTCTTAGGCACATAGAAGCCACATTTGTTATCCGATTTTGGTGAAATTTGGTACAGTGAGTTGTGTTAGGCCCTTCGACATCTTTCTTTAATTTGGCCCAGATCAGTCCAGATTTGATTATAGCTGCCATATAGACCGATCTCCATATTTAAGGTTTTGGACCCGTTAAAGGCGCATTTATTGTCCGATTTCGCCGAAATTCGTGACAGTGTGTTGTGTTAGGCTCTTCGCCATCGTTCTGCAATTTGGCATAGATCGGTTGTGGGCCCATAAAAGACAAAATTGTGGGCCCATAAAAGACGAATTTAATTTTCCGATGTCGCCGAAATTATGACAGTGAATTGTGTTAGGGCTTTTCACATCCCTCTTAAATTTGGCCCAGATCGGTTCGGATTTCGATATAGCTGTCATATAGACCCACCTTTTGGTTTGAAGTCTTATGTTAGGCTTTTCGACATCCGTGTCGTTTATGGTTCAGATCGGTCTATATTTGGAAGTAACTACCAAAAAGACCAATATTTTGCTCTACAAAATTTAACAATGATCATACCTAATTTGGTCCAAATCGGACCATATTTCGGTAGAGCTGCTATGGGGGCATACATTTTGCATTTTTCACCGGACGAAAGGTGGTTTACATATATGCCCGAGTTGGAGGGTATTCAAAGTCCTGCCGAACTTAACGCCTTTTTACTTCTCATTTTCGTTTGAAATATAGGTAATGGGAACTGAAAGATAGTATCGATACTATCGATATTTATTGTTAAAAATATCGTAAATATCAAATGTTGTGATTATCGATAGTTTGCCAGCTCTATAGCAAAGTCGCATTTAGTTTGGCAGAGATACTAAACTCAGACATGACTTGAAATGCCTTAGAAAGTATGAGAGTAGTATATATAAGGGGGTTTTGGAACTTTGAGCATCGAGAGTATGAGTCATCGATGACGTCATAACCCCACCCCACCCCAAACCCCACCCCACCCCAAACCGCAAACCCCACCTCACCCCATTGATGACGTCATAACCGCACCCCACCCCACCCCATTGATGACGTCATAACCCCACCCGACCGCAACCGCAGCCGATCGTAGCGCAGGTGGCGACCGCAGGGGGGTATGACCACATACGGGCCGCCGGTTGAAATGTGTGGACGGACATTAGGGTGCAGATCGCAGGGCGCAGATCGCAGGGCGCAGATCGCAGGGCGCAGATCGCAGGGCGCAGTGGCAGATATCGATGATGACTCATCGCCCAACTTCAACTAGTGTTGGAGGGTGGGTGATGTAGATTGCTGACCGCAGGCTATAGTTTGGTTTGAGTGTGAGAGTTTATGATTAATGTTGAATGTTGTGTGACCACCACACTGGAGTGTGATGAAATAATTGTGGTCAGTGTAGTTCTATTTTTTCCCAGGAAGAACAAGAGTAAAAAATTATATTTGTTTTCGTATAAAAAGGGCAAACGGTTTCATATTGTAATCATTATATTAAAAATCATTTATTTAATCAAATTCAAAATTATTGTTATAAAAATGAGAGAATTTGTATGTAATATTTGTGAGAAAACTTACGAACATAATCAATCTTTGAATCGTCATTTGCGTTTACAACATTCAATTGAGTGTGTGAAATGTAATCAGAATTTTAGTACTTATCCAGAGCTTTTAAAGCATATGAAGTCAATGGACCACAATGAAAAAAAAGAGGAAAAAACGGTATACTGTGAAAATTGCAATTTAGCTATTCCAAAAAATCAGTGGAAGAATCATATCAGCACTAACACACACATCGATAAGTGTGTAAAATGGTTAGATAAGGATGTGTCTTGCTTTGGATCTAGCTTTCAAAATCGAATAGAAAGTTATAAAATAAAAAATAGTGAGATCAATAACTTGATACCCGAAAACTTTTTCAAATCAATTCAAGAAAAAGTAATCAATATAATTCAAAAGGCGTTGCAAAAGCATGAATCTATTAAATATAATTGTACACTACATTGTAATTATATTTTGATGAAAGAGAAAGCGGAAGATGAAATTAGTTTATTTACACATCACACAAAAATGTTGGTACTATCTCCCTCAAGTACACTGGAAGAAATTTTAAATCATTATATTGAAAATTGTAATGAAATAATTAAAAAAATGAGTGAATTCCAAGAACGAGATAGTGGATGGACTTTAATCGAAATAAAACATCTAGAGATCAACATCAACAAATATACATGTTTGAGAGGATCTCAATACATAAATCTTCCTCCCAAAATAAGGAATAAAAAGGCTTGCATCAATGTGCAAAACAATGATGTCTATTGTTTTAAATGGGCAATAATATCAGCATTAAATCCACTTCCAAAGGAAAAGAAACCACATAAATGTAGCAACTACAAAGTAACGGACATTAAGGCACACATTATAACATTGGAAAATAATATAATATTAAATTTTGAAAACATGGAATTTCCCCTTACCATAAATAAAATCAGAGTCTTTGAGTTGCAGAATCCTGATATAAGTATAAATGTGTTCGGTTTAGAGGATGCTAAGATTATAGGTCCTTACTATTTTACAGAAGCTGAGAAATCAACTCACATCAATCTTCTCCTAATAGAAGAGGATGATAAATTTCATTACATCTGGATAAAAAATATATCAAGGTAAAAATAATAAGATATTATTTTGATTACAATACAATACTAATTTATTAAAAAAATATATATATTTTTAGATTGTTGCGAAGTTCTATAACAAAGAATAAAAATAGGATTCATTTTTGTAACACCTGCTTAACTCATGTTTCTTCAAGTAGTAGACTAGAGAAACACAAACGTGAGTGTAAAAAGATGGTGACAACAATGCCATCAGATAAAGATAAAATACTTAAATTTAAGAATTTTAAACATAAATTAGATATTCCATTCTCAATTTATTGAGGATGACTATACACACGCTAAAAATGTATGGAATACATTTAAATGTAACAATTTAAAAGATTACTTATTACTTTATTTGAAAGTTGATGTTTTGTTATTATGCGATGTGTTTGAAAATTTTAGAAAAGTATGTAAAAAAATTTATAATTTAGATCCATGTCAATATTATACAGCACCTGGTTTGTCTTGGAGTGCAATGTTAAAAACAACTGGAATAGAACTAGAATTATTAACTGACTTTGAAAAGTATAATTTTATTGTTGAGGGTATTAGAGGAGGGATTGTTCAATGTTCTAAACGATTTTCAGTTGCAAATAATATATATGTAAGTGATTATAATCCATTTGGATCTAGCTTTCAAAATCGAATAGAAAGTTATAAAATAAAAAATAGTGAGATCAATAACTTGATACCCGAAAACTTTTTCAAATCAATTCAAGAAAAAGTAATCAATATAATTCAAAAGGCGTTGCAAAAGCATGAATCTATTAAATATAATTGTACACTACATTGTAATTATATTTTGATGAAAGAGAAAGCGGAAGATGAAATTAGTTTATTTACACATCACACAAAAATGTTGGTACTATCTCCCTCAAGTACACTGGAAGAAATTTTAAATCATTATATTGAAAATTGTAATGAAATAATTAAAAAAATGAGTGAATTCCAAGAACGAGATAGTGGATGGACTTTAATCGAAATAAAACATCTAGAGATCAACATCAACAAATATACATGTTTGAGAGGATCTCAATACATAAATCTTCCTCCCAAAATAAGGAATAAAAAGGCTTGCATCAATGTGCAAAACAATGATGTCTATTGTTTTAAATGGGCAATAATATCAGCATTAAATCCACTTCCAAAGGAAAAGAAACCACATAAATGTAGCAACTACAAAGTAACGGACATTAAGGCACACATTATAACATTGGAAAATAATATAATATTAAATTTTGAAAACATGGAATTTCCCCTTACCATAAATAAAATCAGAGTCTTTGAGTTGCAGAATCCTGATATAAGTATAAATGTGTTCGGTTTAGAGGATGCTAAGATTATAGGTCCTTACTATTTTACAGAAGCTGAGAAATCAACTCACATCAATCTTCTCCTAATAGAAGAGGATGATAAATTTCATTACATCTGGATAAAAAATATATCAAGGTAAAAATAATAAGATATTATTTTGATTACAATACAATACTAATTTATTAAAAAAATATATATATTTTTAGATTGTTGCGAAGTTCTATAACAAAGAATAAAAATAGGATTCATTTTTGTAACACCTGCTTAACTCATGTTTCTTCAAGTAGTAGACTAGAGAAACACAAACGTGAGTGTAAAAAGATGGTGACAACAATGCCATCAGATAAAGATAAAATACTTAAATTTAAGAATTTTAAACATAAATTAGATAGGTTTACGTTCAAAAATGTATTCAATTAAGATTGATAAAGTAGATGAAGAAATAAAGAAAATAAAAGGTGTAAAACATTGTGTTACAGCAAAACTTTCAACCAACGATTTTAAAAAATGTCTTTTTGAACAAATTAATTATTATGATTCTATGTATGTTTTTAGATCAAAAATTCATCAATTGTACACACAACATATACATAAATTAGTTTTAAATTATTTAGATGATAAGAGATTTATAAGAGAAAATGGTGTTGACACCTATGCTTGGGTACACTATAAAATAAAAAAATAATTAAAAGAAAAAAATGGTTTTGTTTGTTTTGTTTTTTTCACAAGATATTATATTTATTAAAGAGAAATTGTATACATAAATGACCACAATTGTAAGTATTAAATTTTTGTTTTTGTTTATAATTGTATTCGATAGGTGGTTTTAAATAATTAATAATTTCCAACGGTGGTTGTAAATTACCAAAACTATCAAAATATTCCTTATAGTTGTAATTTTTGTAATAGGCAACCCAATGTGTTCCTGGCCCATTAGTTGTATCTAAATTAACTATTCCACATTCTTGTCGTAGTGGTTTGTTTGGTAATGAGTCACGCATAAAAACCCCTCTAAAGTGTTTCAATGGCTTGCAGTACTTAACCAAATCGATATCCGTCAATGGTCGATTGGGTAATCTACTTAGAAGTTTTTTGGAGCTGGTTTATAGTAAAGTCCATATCCTTTTTTATAAGGTTTAAGATATAATCCTTTTCCCATAGCAATTGATTCCATATATCTGTTATGACGAGTAGCTTCAGCTAATTGTTCTTTCCCATTTTTGATATCCTTAACTGCTTTTACAATAGCCGATCCTCCAGTTGCTAAACCTCCAAGGGCTGATAACGCAGTTAAAATTGGAACTATTGGTAGAAATCCACCAATTTTTGGTACTCGAATGACTCTTGGTACACCAATATTACTCTTCTTTTTATTTTTAAAACTTGAATGTACAACGTTTTTTGCAATTTTTACAGCATCATATATATTGTTAGGTTTCTTATCTTTTAATACTTTTAAAGTATTCTTAACTGTCGATGCAAATAATTTTTGCTTACATTGCTTTTTCTTCATTTTTCTTTTTGTTGTCATACCGAGTCCGAATTTAACTTTTGCTTTAAGTAAGTTTGTTACTAACCAAGCGTTTGCTCGTTCTTTCCAATTGCTATCTGTTGATTTAACTCTTTGCCAAGCTTTTTCTATTAAAACTTTATCAGCTTGATGATGAGAATGAATATCTTTATTTTGTGAGTATGCAATATCGTGTTCTCTACAAGCTGAATCCAATAAATTTATTCCTTTGTCTCCTTGTGCTAAACGTTGTGCTAACTTAGTTCCTGGTCCACAAAATTGATATCCAGGTAAATGCACTTCAAACGGAAGATTATTAATTAAGTTGTTTACCAATCCAAATCCAGTAACAGACTGTTTACATTTATTATAAATCTTGTAATTAATAACCATAATTTTTTTTGATTATGTAGTGATAGGGTACACGATTTAAATGAAAATAAGAGTTTTTGTATATATATACTGAAATTTATATTGAAAAAGTTTAGTTAGCAATATGCGTTTAATAGAACAAACTAAACAGATTGCTGTGAAAAACATTGATAATGTCTGTTCACAGAAAAAAAGGATTGTACATAGTACTTTATTACCAAATTCTATACGTGCCCTTATAGTAGGCCCATCAAATTGTGGTAAAACAAATGTTATGATTAGTCTCATAGAAAGCCCTAATGGCCTCAAATTCAGGAATATATATATATATTCTAAATCTTTATATCAACCAAAATATCAATATTTAAAAAAATTGATTACTCCAATCAAAGGAATAAACCTATTCACATTCTCTGAAAATGAAAAAGTTATAAGTCCAGCCAAAGCAAATATGCATTCTATAATGGTATTTGATGATGTAATTTGCGATAAACAAAATACTATAAGGGATTATTTTTGTATGGGAAGACATAAACACATTGATTGTTTTTATTTATGTCAAACATATACAAGGATTCCTAAACACTTAATACGTGATAATGCAAACATGATTATCATATTTAAGCAAGATGAAATGAATATTAAACATATATATAATGATCATGTCTTGGGTGACATGACATTTAAAGATTTTTTAAAGCTTTGTAGTGAATGTTGGAAAGATAAATATGGATTTCTTATTGTGAGCAAGGATGATCCCATTGATAAAGGTCGATATCGCAAAGGATTCAATTGTTTTATTCAGTTATAATATAAATCAGATTGATAACAGATATAATGTAGATTATAAACAGAATAGAGAGCAGATTGGTGACAGAAAGAAAGCAGATCGGTAGCAGATATAAAGCAGATCGGTAGCTGATATAAAGCAGATCGGTAGCAGATGTAAAGCAGATCGGAAGCAGATGGATACATAACCAAAAAAAAATAAAAAATAAATTATCCAATCATGAAGAGACACAATTTGTTGAAGGAAATTGTAAAAACACGAGCAGTATTGAAAGAAAAGTTAAAAAACATTAAACTTAATCAAATAGATAGGGATAATCTATTAGAAGATACATTTCAACCAATAACCAAACCTTTGAAGGATATTATAGGAAAACTAGATGAGAACAAAAAAGAAAGTAATCAGTATTCTAATAAATATAATGATAAAAATATTTATGATTATAATAAACAATATGAAGACGATGGAAAACTTGATAAAAACAATAAGGATGATGATGATGATGATGATAGCTTTATATCAGACATTTATAATGATGATGATGACTATATGTCTAGCAATGGACTTCAAATGAGAGATATTACCTCAAGTAATGATAATGAAAGATATAATAATCAACATTCATCAACAATATTTCCGAATATAGTAAATTCTACACATAAAGAAGATAATTCAGAAATAGAACAGATGGATATAGAGAAATTTTCACAAAAACGAAAATTTTCATCAGATGAAAATAACACTAATAAAAGGATAAGAAAAAATTATAATATTCCAGTTGATTTAAAGAGAAAAGATTATACACTAGAAAAATGTGGAGTGAATCGGAATGAGCTTAGAGAAAAATTAAAACGATCTAATGATAACAATCTCAGTTTATTTGACGATAACGATAATAAGCGGATGAAAAAATCACATCTATTTTCAAAACGAAAATGTGAATTTCAGTTAAATACTAATAAAAAACGTATAAAATTAACTAACAACAAAATCATAAATATAAATAAACGAAAAAGACCCTCACAATTAAATACTGATAGAAAACGTTTAAAATTGATTAATAACAACCAATTAAACTTGAATAAACGGAAAGGTGTTTCACAATTAAATCTTGATAGAAAACGTATAAAATTGAATAATGATATCTCATCAAAATTGAATAAACGAAAAGCTGTTACGCAATTAAATATTGATAGAAAGCGAATAAAATTGAGTAGTGATAATCTATCAGACATAAATGTAGCATCTTCATTACCCAACGTTCTACAAACACTTATCGATAATAGACAATTAGATAAAGTTTATGGATTTCATATAGATACAAATGGAAATATGTATTTTGGAAAAAATCAATTAAAATTTAATGGATGTAACTCTATTCAAATTGGGGAATCTATTTGGAAAATGTCTCCCGGACTATTTCAACTCATGTTTCACATTAAACCTCAACATTATACAAAGAAGGATTTAAATCAATATAAGGATATTTTGATGAAAACAAATGCTCATAAAAGAAATTATTTACCAGGAGAACAAATTAAGGGAACTCAAGCTTATAAATATCAATTTATAATAAAACGGTTATTTGATGTGAATTCAAATAGGATATCCAAAGGTAATGGATTGAGTTTGAAATCATTAGACAATCACAAACCAAATTATATATATTGGGATGACCCTAACGAATTGGTTGACAGATTAAGATTGCTCCTTTCATCTGAAGGTGTTGGTCACAACAATCACAAAAACGAAATTATTTCAATTGTTGAAGAATTGCGAGAAGCACATATTATTAAATAAAAAAATCAAAAATGTATACAATCAATAAATTTGGAGAGAGCGGAAGTAAAAACCAAGTCAACAATGCAATGCTAAAATTGAGTTTAGGTAGATCACTTGGAATTACTATTCACAACAATGCTTTAAACTTTCATGGGAAGAAAATAACTAATTTAAGTGCTCCCTCTGATCCTGATGATGCTGTAACAAAAATATTTTTGAAAAAAAAAATAGATAAAATCGAAAATAAAATCAAAAATCAGCAAGATGAAATACTTAGAAGATTCGAAGAATTACAGAACAAACTAAAAGAAGACATACATATAGAAAAAATGAAAGAATATATTTTCAAATGGGTTGAAGTGGAAAAAATTGTTCTAGAAAATAAAAAACATATTGAAGCTATAAACAGTGATTTAACTAAACTAAAAAGTGTGATTGATCAATTTAACAACAACTTGAGTACCAATTTGAATATTTTGAAAAATCATAATATTGAAGATACGAAAAAAATTATTGAAGATACTTTAAAAATAATAAATATCCGATTTGATTCCATCGAAGATTTTCTTTTTCAAAGTATTGGATATACTAGAAAAAATAAATATTTTAATTAAATATTTAAAATCAAAAATAAGATATAGTAGAGGGTATATAACATCAAAACAAAACAATTTTTACTTCAATCGACAACATCAATATGGAGCTTAACCAGGATAAGAGAGAAATTGTTAATGAACTACACAAGCAAGCACGAAAAAATTTTGGAAGGAGACGAGTGGTTATGAAGGGTATCGATGATTTGTGGCAAGCGGATCTTGTTGAAATGGGTAGTTATGTGAACTTTAACAGCGGATATCGATATCTTTTAACCGTTATAGATACATTCTCGAAAAAAGCTTGGGTTGAAGCAATAAAAAATAAAACAGCTCAAAGTGTAGTAAAGGCTATGCAGAAAGTTTTCAATCAAAGTAGTCGAAAACCCAAAAATTTACAAACTGATGATGGAAAGGAGTTTTTTAATAACAATTTTTCTCAACTTATGCAAACAAATCATATAAATCATTATTCAACATACAGCACTCTAAAAGCATCAATCATAGAACGATTTAATAGAACACTGAAAGGAAAAATGTGGAAAGAGTTTAGTTTTCGTGGAAATTATAAATGGATTGATATATATAAAAACCTAGTTAATATATATAATAACACATTTCATCGAACTATAAAAATGTCGCCGAATGATGTGAATTCCTTAAATGAGAAATCACTTTTAGATTCAGTCTACAACAACCTCAAGGTATTTAAAAGACCAAAGTTTAAAATCAATGATAATGTGCGAATAAGTAAATATAAACAACATTTTGAAAAAGGATATACACCAAATTGGACTACCGAAATATTTACAGTTAAATCTATTAAAAATACAAATCCTAATACATATATACTTAAGGACTATCAAGGAAGGGATATAGAAGGTGGTTTCTATGAATATGAGCTATCAAAAACCAAATTTCCACACACATATTTAGTGGAAAAAGTGATTAGAAGGAGAGGAAATAGACTTTATGTAAAATGGTTAGGATTTTCTTCAGAGCATAACTCTTGGATAAATGCTAATAATATTTCACAATAAAAGAATAATCAATTACATAAATCATTTATTCTAACGTCAACCGTAGAGATGTCGATAACATTAACCTTAAATGATGAAAAATCAGTACTTGTCGCCAACTACTTTCCACCAATAATTTTGAAACAAAGCTATGTTTGCGGTTTAATAAGTTTTGATACATATCACTCAATACCAAATGTTGATGAAGAGAACAATAAATTTCATATAGGTGGACATGAAATAACTATTCCTCTTGGATCATATGAATTTTCGAATATATCTGAGTTAATAACGGATGAATATCGCAAGCTTAATAAAAAAAATGGAAATCTTATTATGAAAGCAAATTACAATACACTTCAAACATATCTGAAGAGTACGCTTGATCCAATTTATTTTGATAAAGAAAACACTATTGGTTCATTATTAGGTTTTAGTAAAAGAGTACTTGAATCGAATGTTGATCACTATTCTGATAAAGTGATAGAAATTACAAAAGTAAACACTATAGTTATTGAGTGTAATATTGTAACAGGATCCTATATAAACAACAAGTCAGCGCACACTCTTCATCAGTTTTCACTCGTCGTTAGCCCAGGATATAAAATCACGGAAAATCCTACTAACGTTATATATCTACCTGTTAATACAAACACAATAAATACCATTGTTTTGAAAGTTGTTGATCAATCTGGAAAATTGATAAACTTTCGTGGGGAAAAAATTTCAATTAGATTACACTTGAAACCATCTAAAGAATGATAATATTTAACAAAAAGGAGGTATTTGCGGATATAACAATCACTCAACCATCAACTTTGAAGGGATACACAACTAAAATATCACATCACCACAACAGGAAACATAAAGGATTAAAAAGGAAAAAGAGAAATATTTTAAGTAAAACTAACCAAGAGTTCCTGGAAAGTTTGGGTTTCACACTAAAATAATAAAGGGTTGAGTTTAAAAATGAGTAACATTATTAATGTTTTACAAAAACCACAATTTGATAATGCTATAATAAGAAAGGAGTATCACAGCTATATATCATATTTACAATCATTTCAAAATAATGATGAAATTAGGATTTCCATTCAAAACCAAGACCTGTATGTCGTTCCTGGTGAGAGTTTTTTATACATTGAAGGTTTTGCAACAAAAGCGGACTCTACAGTATCAGCATCGATAAAGTTATTAAACAATTGCATAGCACACTTATTTGATGAGATAAGATATGAACTTAATGGTATAGAAATTGATCGTACACGTCATTTGGGTATAGCAACAGAAATAAAAAATTATGTATCATTAAATGAAAGCGAAAGTCGAAATCTAGTCAACGCAGGATGGGCTCCATTTAATACAGATGATCTTACTCTTGTGAGTGGATATTTTAATTTTTGTGTTCCACTGAAAATGCTTCTTGGATTTGCTGAAGATTTTGATAAAATTATAGTTAATGCTAAACATGAATTAATTTTATTGCGATCAAAAGATGATACGAATGTATTGAAATCTATCATTTCCAGTGAAACCTGTAAACTATCAATTTTAAATATTACATGGAAAGTTCCACATATTCAACTTGCTGATGTATACAAGCTGCAAATGCTTAAAGTAATTAATAACCGTCAACCACTAAATATATCATTTAGAACATGGGATATGTATTATTATCCTGCAGTTCCATCGAATACAAAAGTTTTATGGAATGTTAAGCTTGCAAATGAAAATGAGCGACCACGTTTTCTTCTTTTAGGATTCAAAAGTAGTGAAAAAAAATTTATTCACTGTGATATAACAAACATTAAGGTTCATTTGAATTCTGATACATATCCATATGATGATCTTAACCTCAAGTTTGATAGGAACCGTTTCGCCCTACTTTATGATATGTATATAAAATTTCAACAAAGCTATTATACACGTGAACCGCAACCTCTATTAACGCGCGAAAAATTCAAGGGTGAAGCACCGATTATTGTTCTTGATGTAACACATCAAAATGAAACAGTAAAAACTGGCCCCATCGATATACGAATTGAATTGGAAACATCTAAAAATATATCACCGAACACATCTCTATACTGTTTAATTATTCATGATAAAATGTTTGAATATATACCTCTAACAAATGAAGTAAGAAAATTATTGTAAATGTAACTATATTTTTTATCTATAGAAATCATAAAATAAATAAAAAGCAAAAACAAACACAAACAAAATGATTTTTTTTATTAATAATGTAAAATTAATATATAGGTGAGTTGTTTAAATGTAAAGAGGGAGAGGTAGAATTATTGTTTAAATATAAAGAGGGAGAGGGAGAGGTAGAATTATTATAAATATAAAGAGGGAGAGGGAGAATTAATGTCGAGAAGAGAAAGAGAATTTTTATTTCGTGTTTGCTTTACATTTATAGAATATATAAGGTTGGGTATTTATACTACATTAATTAGTATCTCTCCAACACACCTCCAATAGTGTAGATATAAGAAAATAATAAATTAACATAATGAAATTATATTGGGTATTACTTTGTTTTGTTATACTTCATGTAACAATTCATAATTCATTATCATTGCCAGTTGTATTTGATTCCACAACTGATTCAGCGTTATCCATTACATCTGATCCTACAATCGACTTAAATTCAAAAACCGTTGAATTTAATTTAACACTACCAAACAAAGATATTCTTAAAGTAAATATTTCATTTGTTATGATGAAAGAAAGTGAAATATTAGAAAACAGAGATGATTTTTATATAAAAAATGAAACAGATGATGCAGACTTATCAACTAGCACCACTACAATAATTCCTATAGAAAGTGAAGAAAAATATTTTACTGTCGATGAAGCTATAGAAGCATTTCGCAAAAGGTTAATTACAAAAGAAGCAGATATTGGTGGTATACTGGATGCTGCAGAACCTTTTTATCGTCATTTTAATTTACAATATGAAGATTTAAATATACCAATCCGTTGTACTTATGATAGTAACTACATGTTACGTCAACTAAAAATAAGTTGTTTTGAATATCGTGAAATTGAACAAGAACGAATTTTAAGTAATGGTGAAATTGAGAAAGTTCGAGTTCAAGATCTCAAAAAACATTTAGAAAATATTGTAATAACTGATATTGAGAACTATACTCAAACATATAAAATGGAAATAAGTTAGAAAACAGCAATTAGTTCTCTTATATACATTGAATTGAATAGTAGTATGTATTTAAATAAATTAATATACGTTGTTGTTTTAATTATCATATATAGAATATATCCTAGTATTCAACAACAACAACAACAATACTATCCAATACCTTACAATAGATGTAATCAAAATCATCAATATGATAGATATAATACCAATCAAAATGCTATTTTTGATGGTGACACTAGTAAACGTATAGAATTTCGAATAAAACTATCAAATAATACAGGAGCAAGAGTATATTTATCAATTCAATTATTAAATAATGCAACAATCGATGAGTCACTAACAACAACAACAACACCGAGAAATAGTCAAACGGATAGACCTAAAATTTTTACTATTGATGAAGCCATTGAAGTATTTAGAAAAGACTTAATAGAAAAGGAAACTAATATTGGTGGGATCATTCAAAGTTCTACAGTATTCTACCGTCATTTCAACTTAAAATATGAAAATGTAGAAATTAGACTCATATGTAGCTATTACAGTAACTACACATACCGCAAACTCAACATTTATTGTTTTGAGTATAATGCTAATAAATTTGAGTATAATTACAAATATAATCAAAGTACGAATGAATTTAACCCATTATTTGAAAGGGAAGAAAATGGTATAAATATCAGGACGCTTGATGTTAATGATTATTTGCAAACGTTACACATGAGTATACAGTAGTTCTCACCGGAATAAGAAAAAAAGCAATATGATTAAAGAAATATATAATTTTTTAAAAACATTTACCAATATCGTTTCCGAAGAAGATAAAAATAAATTAATTAATATAAAATCTCATCTGGAATTTGTGGATAGTTTAAAATGTAAAGAAAGTAAATTTGGTAACCACTATGACTGCTGTGTTTGGTCAAATGATAACGCACAATGTGGTCCAGATACATGTAATTGTATATTCTATGATATGGATAAAAGAAAGGGAGAGGCAGCTGCTGCGAAAATAATTAAAAATTATAAAAATATTTACAATACAGTTAAAAACAATCATTGTAATTTTAACAACCGATGAGTAAAAATGTCTAAAAACAATTTCATAATTATAGATGTTCAAGGTTTTTTCTTAAATAATAAATTTATTGCGAAGGAAATTTGTATTTTTGAACATAATCAGACAATTAAAAAGTTTATTATATACCCCCCTTGCAAATTTTCTTCCTTATCATTAAAGGAAAAGATTACAAATAACTGGCTTACGAAACATTTTCATGGGTTGAGATGGAATGATGGTAACATAATTTTTAAAGAATTTAACGATTATTTAAATAAATTTATAAAAAAACAAGAAAATCTAACAATATTTGTGAAAGGATGTGAAAAACAAAAATGGATAAAGCAATTAATAGAAGAAGATATAAATATAATAAATTTAGATGATGCTAACTGTTCAAACATATGTAATCTTTATAAAAATAATTTGCATATGAAAATTTGTAGTTATCATAAACAACACCCTAATTATAGATGTGCTGAAAAAAATGTTATTTTATTAAGTCAATTTATTAATGTTTTTTTAAAATAAAGCAAATAAAATAAAAACATATCGTTTTTTCTTTATTTAGGATATATAAGGCTATGTAATGTAAGTATACATTAGTTCCTTTTTTCATTTTGTTGGGGTAACTTCTCAAAGAAAATGATATTATCAACGAATATAAAATATCTATTAAAAGAATACAACTCCTACATTGATAAGGAACATAAACAATTTTTTGAAGAGATGATTGAAGAATTAAGGATATATAAAAATGTATATACTTCATTTATACAAACAACACATGGAATTCATACATGGGACTGCAAGCTGAACTCGATAGAAAATATAAATATTTGTAGTTGTATAATTAAATATAATCGTTACATCCTATTACAAAAACTCTACAATTTATACTATCGCATTCTTTGCAATAAAAGTGTAATCAATTCTTAACTTCAACTTGAATTTTTTTAATTTCCTTTACCGCAATTGGGTTTAGTAATATGTGTGGTATAGCAAATATTAATAAATATAAGTTAACCACCCTGTTCGCCCCTCTTCCTTAATGGAATGTTCATGGGCACATTTACATTGTTGCATTGCATTTGCATACGTTAACCACTATACCACCCTAGTACAGAAAACTTTTCAATTTATGTTATAGCAGCACTTTTGAGTTTGAGCTTTGTTATTTTCTTCACCACCATGATTTAAATTAACTTCAACTTGAATTTTTTTAATTTCCTTTACCGCAATTGCGTTTAGTAATATGTGTGGTATAGCAAATATTTATAAATATAAATGATTGAAATTTTAAATTATGAGTAAGCATAGCAGGTATTATATGTTATCCACTGAAAACATGTTTACATAACACCCTAGTACAAAAACTGTTGCAGGCATATGTGGTACAGTATATTTTATAAATATATATTAACCACCATAACACCCTACCATAAAAACTTGAAACCAATTATTAATTTCAACTTGAATTTTTTTAATTTCCTTTACCGCAATTGCGTTTAGTAATATGTGTGGTATAGCAAATATTTATAAATATAAGTCAATCACTAAATCATCCTAGAACAGAAAACTTTTCAATTTTTATTATCGCAACACTTTTGAGTTTGAGCTTTGTTATTTTCTTCACCACAATGATTGAAATTTTAAATTATGAGTAAGCATAGCAGGTATTATATGTTATCCACTGAAAACATGTTTACATAACACCCTAGTACAAATAATTTTTTACTCTTGTTCTTCCTGGGAAAAAATAGAACTACACTGACCACAATTATTTCATCACACTCCAGTGTGGTGGTCACACAACATTCAACATTAATCATAAACTCTCACACTCAAACCAAACTATAGCCTGCGGTCAGCAATCTACATCACCCACCCTCCAACACTAGTTGAAGTTGGGCGATGAGTCATCATCGAAATCTGCCACTGCGCCCTGCGATCTGCGCCCTGCGATCTGCGCCCTGCGCCCTGCGATCTGCACCCTAATGTCCGTCCACACATTTCAACCGGCGGCCCGTATGTGGTCATACCCCCCTGCGGTCGCCACCTGCGCTACGATCGGCTGCGGTTGCGGTCGGGTGGGGTTATGACGTCATCAATGGGGTGGGGTGGGGTGCGGTTATGACGTCATCAATGGGGTGAGGTGGGGTTTGCGGTTTGGGGTGGGGTGGGGTTTGGGGTGGGGTGGGGTTATGACGTCATCGATGACTCATACTCTCGATGCTCAAAGTTCCAAAACCCCCTTATATATACTACTTATGAGGTTACCGAAGTCGGCTTTGTAGTCAACGAAAAAACGGTAGGTGTTGTCCAGATATGGTAGTTGTTGTGCTTCTCGAGACTTTTCCAGGACTTGACGTAGGGTTAATATGTGGTTTATGGTGGATTAATCAGGCCTAAAGCTGCATTGATAGGGCCCAATGATTTTGTTGTCTTTAGATTAAAATCTTTCACACAGTTCGCTCGTTAGTATGTTGTATGTGATGGGGAGGAGACTTATTCCTCTGTAGTTGGCACATACTGTATTGTCCCCTTTCTTGTGTACGGAACATGATACGCTGAGGATCCAATCATTGGGTTTGCGTTCGTCTAGCCAATTTGCGTAGATGAGCTGATGTTTATGCCTTATCAGTTTCTCACGTCCGTTTATAAACAGTTCAGCCGGCAAACCATGGGTTCCAGCTGCCTTATTGTTTTTCAGCTGGGTTACTGCTACCTGGCCTTGTTCTCCATCAAAGATTGGTTGTGTGGTATACTCATGGTCACCATCGTCGGATACTAGCAGCTTAGAAAAGTTATATTTCCCTTTCTTCAGCACACTATCGGTATTTGTTACCTGATGTCCTTGCTTGCCTTTGCAGCAGGATGTGCCTGTACCAAAAGCACCGGTTAGATGTTTAATAATTGATATAACAGGTTTTGTACCGATTCGAACCATACTTCACACATCTATTGGAAGTCATAGAAGAAGTCATTGTGCAAAATTCCAGCCAAATCGCCCCCTAGGGGCTCAAGAAGTTTAATCTGGAGATCAGTTCATATGGGAGCTATACCTTAACGTGGACCGATTTGCCCTATTTACAAATCCAGCCGACCTACGTTAATAGAACCTATTAAGTATTGCAGTAACCACATTTTCATTATCATCTCATAAAATCTCATGAAATATGTAAACATTTTCACAGGATCTCAGCACACATTTTAGCTCCAATGAAAATGAAACTTCTTTTAGTTACTTAAAATTGATAATCATCACAGTCGTTTATTCAAATTCACATTCTCTGATTTACTTTTTCAACAATAAAGGAGCAGCGAAGGGTGTGGCAGCAGCTACAACTGGGGCAGCAGCATATGCGGCTGGGAAGGCAGCAGAATGGGCAACATGATGAGCATTGTAGCTGGAGGCATATGGAGCAACATAGGCAGCACTACCAACAACAGCAGCAGCAGGAGCGGCATAGGCCAAAGGAGCCGAATACGCCAAGGGTGCAGAGTAAGCCAAAGGTGCAGAATAAGCCAAAGGAGCAGCACTATAAGCCAAAGGAGCAACTACACCGGGTTTGGCAGCAACAACAGCCAAGACAGCGAAAAAGCAAACAGCGATCTACAGAAAAATATTCAAATTTAAATTCAACTCATTAGGGGATTTGTTTTTACAGTTAATACACTTACGAATTTGAACATTTTGTTGAAATTAGGTTGTTTTGTTTTGATGGACAATTTGAAATTGATACCAAGTAAGCTATAGGCTGTTTGTTTTTATAGCTTAATTTTATTGAAAAAAATTAAAGCTACATACCTTTTGGTTATTTATGCATGGCATGTATTTTAAAGGTTGTTTTGTTGAGCTTTCCCAAAAAACACGCACAATTATAAGACACAAAATGCCTTTGGACAGTAATGTTGGGAAGTTAAATAAAACACAGTTATGGATTTTGCTGACGTTGTTATTGTAAATCGTTGCTTGAGTAACGGAAATATTTTTATACCCACCACCATAGGATAGGGGGTATATTCATTTAGTCATTCCTTTTGTAACACATCGAAATATCCTCTTCCATCCCTACAAAGTATATATATTGGATTGCCCAAAAAGTAATTGCGGATTTTTCATATAGTCGGCGTTGACAAATTTTTTCACAGCTTGTGACTCTGTAATTGCATTCTTTCTTCTGTCAGTTATCAGCTGTTACTTTTAGCTTGCTTTAGAAAAAAAGTGTAAGAAAAGTATATTTGATTAAAGTTCATTCTAAGTTTTATTAAAAATGCATTTACTTTCTTTTAAAAAATACGCAATTACTTTTTGGGCAACCCAATATATATTTGGGATCGTTGTAAAATTCTAAGACGATTTATCGATGTCCGTGTGTCTGTCCGTCCGTCTTTTGTAATCACTCTACAGCCTTCCAAAATAGGACATTGAGCTGAAATTTGGCACAGATATGTCTCTTTGATGCACGCTGGATATAGCTGCTATATAGACCGATCTGCTGGTCTAATGCTCATAGATGCTTTATTTTTTTTTTATCCGATTTCGTTTAAAATTTGAAGTAGTGACTTATTTATGTTAGGCTTTTCGACCTCCGTGTCCTATATGGTTCAGATCGGTTTATATTTGGATATAGCTGCCAAAAAGACCAATATTTTGCTCTACAAAATTGAACAGTGACATACTTTTATTAGAGCACTCAATGTCCGTGCCGAATTTGGGTGCATAAGTTCAATAAGTCAAATTTTCACCGGATTGTGACGAAAGGTGGTTTACATATATACCCTAGGTGGTGGGTATCCAAAGTTCGGCCCAGCCCAATGCAAGTGATTTGCTGGCTTGCTGTACATAAGAATATTTTAGGAAACGAGAAAGCAGACATGCTTGTGAGATTGGGTGTAAATCCCAGTACAGCCCGTGCATCAACCTAGACCGCAGATCCCATCTACGGCCAATGAGCCTATGCTAGACTCCCTATTCAAGCCCCAATTCAACTTAGTATCCAGAATAACCCAAAAAAATCTAGCCGATCTGAACAGTCTCAAAGTTGTACCCTGCAGCCTTGGCAGTCTGAACTCAGGCCGCAGATCCCATCTACTACCGATGAGCCTGTGGCACAAATAGAGAGCAGCGAAAGCCTTCCTTATGCGGGACTTCAAATCAATTTACAATCCAGAATAACTCAAAGAAATCTAGCCGATCTGAACTGTCTCAAAGTTGTTCCCTGCAGCCTTGGCTGTCTGAAATCAAGCATCTTGCTCTTTCTCGTGAACAATACTAACTCAGTCTTCCCGGCGCTCATCAGCCCAAGAAGTCGTTGCCCCAAGAGCAGTAAGCAAAACCACCGACAGGGTATCCAGGAAATTCCCGTTGGGCAGTATGACCAGATCGTCAGCGCATACCTTGACCCCTAGGGTCTGAAGTCTCCTGAGAATCTCGTCGTCCAGAAGAATCTATAGCAGTGGAGAAATAACTCCACCCTGTGGCGTTCTTCTGGTCGCATTCACCTTCACCGAAGTGGCCCCGATGGTGACCGCGATTTCTCTATGCAGAAGCATAATCATTATCTACCCAGCAATACCATTCTCCACA
Organism: Stomoxys calcitrans; assembly: GCF_963082655.1. Taxonomy (NCBI): domain Eukaryota; kingdom Metazoa; phylum Arthropoda; class Insecta; order Diptera; family Muscidae; genus Stomoxys; species Stomoxys calcitrans. The sequence goes on from NC_081552.1 coordinate 207,505,294, forward strand.
AGCGCATTTCTCAAAGCCGCCCTTATGCAGACGCATGAACATTGTTAAAAGCCTCTTCAATATCCAGAAATGCTGCCAACGCGAAATCCTTAAACTAAAAATTTCTCTCCAGTAGACACCACGAAGTGCCGATCAGCCCTTAATATAAGCATGTTGACACCTGGAAAAGTAATCTCCTCCTAGCTTACTCCTTATGTTAAAATCCACAAGAAGGAAGAGAGACTAATCGGTCGGCACTCCATTGCAGCTTCCCCATCTTCTGTATAAATACTACCCTTACCCTCCTCCACGATAAGGGCACATACGACTACCTGATACACGCCCGAAACAATGCGACGCACCTGTCTGCCAGATAGTCATAGCCCATCTGCAACATCATAGGAAAGATACCATCTGGACCAGCAGACTAATACGGTCTAAAAGTGGCCAATGTCCAATGAATATTTTTATGGGAGACCAAAGCTTCTGGGTCATTGTCCTCCACCACCTCTAATTCCCTTCCATTTTGATCAACACAGGACCGCAGCCAGGAAAGTGTTTTTCCAACAAATGAGTCAAAGAGTTTCGATACTTTAATATTTCTTACTCATGCGTTCCCGTGCACTGTCCACATTCATATTTTGTAACGAAAATGGCTGTTATTACTATGTTATTGGAAAGGACCCTCTCCTTCTTTCACTAGCTTATTTTATCTAAGCCCTATACTAGCACGCTCAGGAAATAAGTCCTGATTGGGGATGCTGGTACGGCCTTTCAGATATTTCGCCCCAATGTGGATATCATATTGGTGCTCTACTCCCAAATACCTTTCATTTGAGCCTTATATTGCTATGGTCGGTAAATGTGTTCGGTATGGGGGTATTTTTGGGGGTGAGGCGGACCCCTATATGTCAGATTCCAGCTCTAGTCACAAAAATCTTTTATTTGAGCCCCATATTCACAATATTGGACTATATTCTCATTTAGCGGGCTTTGGAGGTGGCGCCCTATACAAGCACGCTTAGGAAATAAGTCCTGATTAAGGATGCTGGTACGGCCTTTCAGATATTCCGCCCCAATGTGGATTTCATATTGGTGCACTACTCTACTTCTTTCATTTGAGCCTTATATTGCTATGGTCGGTAAATGTGTTCGGTATGGGGGTATTATTCGGAGTGAAGCGGATTCCCATAAATCAGATTCGAGCTTTAGTCTCAAATATTGTACATTTCTATATTTCCATTTGGCGGCTTTTGTTGGTGGGGCGTCCCCCCTAGATATAAATAAACCAAATTTCGCTTAAATTGCCCCACTCTGAGATGAGTTTGGGGGTGGGGAGGCGTCGCAGACCCAAAGGAATAAATTTTGACGTCATATTTGTACTCTACTTTTAAAATACCTTCCATTTGATACCCATATTACCTAAAGCGGAAAATTGTCCCGTTGGGTGGCGTTTTTGGGGGTGGAGGACCCCCTTGACACTTAAGGTGAAATTTTAATGCCAAGTTTGTACTCTACTCTTAAATACCTTTCATTTGATACCCATATTGTACCAATCGGTAAACACGTCCGTTCGGGTGGGTTTTGTGATGGGGCGTTCCCCCCAGATTATTTGACCCCAATTTTTTATACCAAGCTCAAAATTGGCATACAAAATTTCGATTAAATCGGTGCACCCATCTCGCCAAATGTTACTTAGGTACCGGTTTAGGCACCTAAGTAATATTCAGTAGAAGGGATGACAGTAGGGACCTCAGTCATTTGTGGCGACGTAACTGTGCCTGACCCGAAGAGATGCACCAGGTTGTTCAATTGTCAACTAATGGAGCATCCGGAGAGGGACAAGGCAAGGAGGAGAGCCATGCGCCGTATCGGTGTGGTCTATGAGCCGATGGACAGCCATCATAAATTACCATGGACGAATTTACGAATGTCATCCGCGGCGCCAAGTCCCCAACGGAATCTCTACACTGATATTGGAGAAATTGGATCTACCTGGAGTCGAGTACCTTACAACTGTCCTCAGTCTGTCTTTGAACACTTTTATAGTATCTGATGTCTGGAAGATGGCCAGAGTGATTCTGCTACTGAAGCCTGGAAAGGACCCCAGTAAGGGGGAGTCGTACAGACCGAACTCCGTTCTCTCACCAGTAGCCAAGACGCCCGAGGGACTATTACTCCCAGGCATCGTTGGTGAATTACTATTCGCCGAGCTTCAGCATGGATTTCACAGACTGCAGAGCACAACAAATATTTGGCATGCCATCACCGCACACATTTGCTGAGACTTCAATCAGCCCAGGCCATGTGATAGGACGGACCTATCGAAGGCATTCGACACCATAGTAAGCCATGCAAAACTATTTGAGGACATCGCCAACAAGTACCTCCAGCCAGGCCTGAAACGCTGGGTCGCGAATTATCGGCCTGGTCATTTGGTCATCTGTTCCGCCAGTCATTTGAGGTAATTGAGGGATAATAAGTCGAAACACCGTAAAGCGAAACAGGGAGTTTGGCAATGTTTAACCTCTGCTAATCCTCTATTCCACCCTCTGCAGATTGCATAGAGTATCACATGCGGACGATTGCACGATCACGGCATGAGGCGCCTAGCCATTGTTGACATCTGCGATAGGTAAAACGTTAATCTCAACAAATTTGTTTGAGGTGCTGGCTAAGAAACCTTGTGGAACATGTACAACTACCATTGGCCGGTCTGTGATAGCTTATGCAGCGCCTGTGTGGTCTCGTCAGCTCTGTGAAACGCAGTGGAATAATATTCAGACTGGTTGTCTCCTCAGTTCTAATGTGGACCACCTCCATCAGGAGTCAAAGATCCTGCCAGTGCGAAGGCATAACTACATGCTGTCTAAGCAATACCCTTTTGTGCTGTTATCACAGAGACCATCGAAGTCATCATCTTGTGAATAGGTGTTCATCGCCCAGAAACCTTAAGGTGGATCTACATGATCCAGAGCGTGAGATTTAGTGCTAAAACAGAGAACTTCGAAATCAAGCGGGTCTGGACAACATTCATGCAAACAAGGTGGCAGATTTGGTGAATAGCGACCAGGAATATGATGCTTGGAGGGGCAAACTTCTCACACATCAATGAGTGTTGTCCATTTCAAGTTTAGGCTCAACGATAATGGGTCTTCTTATTGCCGGGTCCGAACGTAGTGTCGCACTGCTGCACCTCTTATGGGAAGAAGTTCTTACATAGCTGCCATACCATTTTTATACACAGCAACATAGTATGAGGTCGCAGATCAATATTTCGAGGTGTTACATACGGAATGACTAGGTTAGTATACCATCTAGTCATTCCGTATGTAACACCTCGAAATATTGATCTGCGACCCCATAAAGTATATGTATGTGTTTCTGATAGTCTGGACATTTTTAGTTGATCTAGCCATGTCCGCCCGTCTGTTGAAATCACGATAGTGGTCGAACGCGTAAAGCTAGCCGCTTGAAATTTTGCACAGATACTTCTAATTGATGTAGGTCGTTGGGGACAGCTAATGAGCTGTATGGGTAAAAATTTGGATATAGCTCCCATATAAACCGATCTCCCGATTTGACTTATTTAGCCCCTAGAAGCCGCAATTGTTATCCGATTGGGCTGAAATTTGGCACGTAGTGTTCTGTTACGACGTCCAATAACCGTGACAAGTACCGTTAAAATCGGTCCATAACCTGATATAGCTCCCATATAACCCGATTTAACATCTTGAGCTGCTGGAAGTTGCAAGTTTTTGTCCGATTTGGCTTAAATGTTGTACTTAGTTTTTTGTTGCGACTTTCAATGACAGAACCAAGTACGGTCCAAATCGGTTCATAATCTGACATAGCTCCCATATAACCCGATTTCCCTATTAAACATCTTGAGCTCCTGGAAGTTGCAATTTTTGTCTGATTTGGCTTAAAGTTTGCACAAAGTGTTCTGGTATGACTTCCAACGACTGTGCCAACTATGGTCCAGATATAAACCGATCTCCCGATTTGACTTCTTGAGCCCTTACAAGCCACAATTTTTGTACGATTTGGCTAAAATTTAGCTTGTAGTGTTCTGTTACGACTTCCAGCAACTGTGCCAAATGCGGTTCAAGTCGGTCTATAACCTGATATAGCTCCCATTTAAACAAATCTCCCGATTTGACTTCTTGAGCCCCTGGAAGCCGCAATTTTTGTTCGACTTGGCTAAAATGTTGTACGCAGTTTTCTGATACGATTTTTAACGACTGTATCAAGTACGGTTCAAATCGTTCTATAACCTGATATAGCTGCCATATAAGCCGGTCTGGGATCTTGACTTCTTGAGCCCCTAGAGGGCGCAATTATAATCCGGACTCGAATTGGCTGAAATTTCACACAATGACTTCTACTGTGGTCTCCAATATTCAATTCGATTATGGTCAGAATCAGACCATAACTTGATGTAGCTCCAATAGCATAGCCATTATTTTCTTTTATCTTTTATTGCCCTAAAAAGAGACAAATGGAGGGTATATCAGATTCGGCTCGGCCGAACTTGGCACGCTTTTACTTGTTTTCTAATGTTTTCGCCAGGATCCGAACCTGGGCGTGCAGCGCCATAATTGAACATGCTAACTTTTGCGCTACGGTGGCCTGCGCCTTCCATTGCACCTGATGAAATTGACCTCCCCGGCAAGCAAAAGTAGTTCTGGCTCAATTACGTTCCGGCAGATGCAGCTGTCTCAACTCCTACAGAGCAAGGATTGATACCAATTTGCAGGATGTAAGTCCCGAATGTGACCTGATACCACACGACACACATCACCAGTGTAACTGTCCAGCCAGATCCACACGTCTCAACCCAGATCCCTCTTGCCGCACGCCACCTTAGTCTCAGAATTGTGGGATCTGGATATTCTACAAAATCAAGCAGACCAAAGATAGAACACAATACACTGTTACAACTATAACAACAACAACCTACACAAGTAAGAAGTATCTGCGGAAAATTTCAAGCGGATATCTTCATTCATTCGAACGCTATCGTGATTTCGACAGACGGGTAGATGGTCAGACGAACGGACTTGGCTAGATCGATTCAGAATGTCGAGACAATCAAAAATTTATATATTCTATGGGTTCTCAGATCAATATTTCGAGGTGCTCCAAACGGAATGCCTAGATAAGTGAAGCCCCCATCCTATGGTGTTGGGTAAAAAAAGGTCTTTTGGTTCTGTGTTTTAAGCTACTAATGACTAAATTTGAATAACTTATTGTTGCCTTTCAAAAGGAAAGTCCTTCACATATCTCTGGGACTATGTGGTTAATTAGTTCTTGTTTTTTCAGGGAACCTTCTATACATCAGGTGTGTGTCGGAATCCATAACTGTATGTTGGACTTCCATCTAAACACTTCAAAAATACGCATTGTGTGAATGTCTCTTTTTGTTTGCGTTTGAATAAGGTAGCCGCAACAACCTTAAAAATACATGCCATGCATAACTAAATCACTATGCAGTTTAAAATCTACTCCGTGGAATTTTAGTATAAAACCCATATTCTACGGCATATTTGGTATCAATTTCAAATTGTCCATCAAAACAAAACAACCAAACTTCAACAAAATGTTCAAATTCGTAAGTTGACCAAATAAAAAAACCGAAAAGCAATTAAACTGATTTTAATCTGTAATATTTTTTTCTTATTTATAGATCGCTGTTTGCTTTTTCGCTATCTTGGCTGTGGTTGCTGCTCAACCCGGTGTGGTTGCTCCTTTGGCCTATAGCGCCGCTCCTTTGGCCTACTCTGCACCTTTGGCTTATACCGCACCTGCAGCCGCTGTTGTGGGAAGTGCAGCCTATGTTGCCCCCTATGCCTCCAGCTACAATGCCCATCACATTGCCCATTCTGCTGCCTTCCCTGCCGCCTATGCTGCTGCTCCAGTTGTACATGCTGCTGCCCCCATTGCTGCACCCTTTGCCGCTCCTTTGTTGTTGAAAAAGTAAACCAAAGAATGTGATTTTGAATAAAATGCTGTGATTATCTTCCGATTTGAGAAATACAATATGGTTTTTATTTAGAAGCAAATATGGCATGTCACTATGGACGTATACCTAAGCCAGCAATCGGCTTGCTGTGTGCTCTAAATACCGATAAGTAACTCCGAAAACTCCGTACACCTAAGCCAGCAATTGGCTTGTTGTGTGCTCTACATACCGAAAAGTAACTCTGAAAAATCTATGTCAGGAACTCAATGCTGTACACAACATCTCTCAAACCTCAAAGTTGGTTCAATAGTGGTATACGAACCTAAGTGTCATAGTCTTTTAGTAGCGAAAGTCGACCATTGACATAGGATATGTTCCAACAACCAGTTGGATAGAATCGAAACGCGTAAAAACGTGCTAATTTCCCTCCCTCATACCTCAGTTTTCAAAAAAGCCAGATCTAGGAGATACGTGCACCGAGTTAAGCGAAATTTTGTATGCCACCTTATGGTACCCCAAAATTGGTATAACATTTTGGGTTCAAATAACCTGGGGGGACGCCCCATCCCAAACCACACTCGGACGGACATGTTTACCGATTGGGACAATATGGGTATCAAATGAAAGGTATTTAAGGGTAGAGTATGAAGTTGGTATACAAATTGCGCCCATAGTGTTCGGGGGGAGGGGGGGGGGGTCCCCCAACCCCAAATAACCCCCCAAGAGAACTCTTGGGGGGTTATTTGGGCAATATGTGTATCAAATGAAAGGTATTTTGGAGTACACATGTATTCCTTGGTGTCTGAGAGGCCTTCCACCCCCAAAACCCCCTGAGATTGGCCCACCCACTAAATATCCTTCAATCGGACGTGTAGTTCAAGCGGGATAATCTAATGTTGATATAAAGAATCTGGGTCACGTCCAGCCGTCCTGTCACTCAGCAGTATATGTATATCGCGACAATAAAGGACTCAAATAAATTGTCTTTTGGGTCTTAGAGTTGGGGGGACCGAACCTTTCCTCCCAATAAAAACAACACCAAATGTCAGAGGGCAATCGCCCTCTCCCATTCGGTTAAGTTCGGCCGGGCAGAACTTTGGATACCCACCACCTCGGTTATATATGTAAACCACCTTTCATAAAAACCCGGTGAAAATTGCATATGTTATGTCCCATAGCAAATATAACGAAATATGTTCCGATTTGGACCAAATACTAATACTGAATAAGTACAAGTTATTGTTCAATTGTGTATAACAAAATATTGGTCTTTTAAGTAGCTATATCTAAAAGTAAACCGATCTGAACCATATACGAAACGGATGTCGAAAAGTTTATATAAGTCACTGTGTCAAATTTGTGTGAAAACGGATTATAAATGCGTATTTTATGGGGCCAAGACTTTAATTCGAGATATCGGTCTTTTGGTTAAGTTGCAGAAAAATGTCGAAGAGCCTAACTCAACTCACTGTCCCAAATTTCGGAGAAATTGGACAATAAATGCGCATTTTATGGGTCCAAAACCTTATATCGAGAGATCGGTATATATGGAAGCTATATTCAAATCTGGACCAATCTCGGCCAAATTGAGGAAGGACGTCGAAGAGCCTAACACAACTCGCTGTCCCAAATTTCAGCGATATCGGACAATAAATGCGCCTTTTATGGGCCCAAAACCTAAAACCAAGAGATCGGTCTATATGGCAGCGATATCCAATTCTGAACCGATCTGAGCCAAATTGACGAATGATGTTGAAGGGCCTAACACAACTCACTGTCCCAAATTTCAGCTAAAGCGGATAATAAATGTGTCTTTTATGGGCCTAAGACCCTAAATCGGAGGATCGGTCTATATGGCAGCTATATCCAAATCTGACCCGATCTGGGTCAAATTGACGAATGATGTTGAAGGGCCTAACACAACTCACTGTCCCAAATTTCAGCAAAATCGGATAATAAATGTGGCTTTTATGGGCCTAAGACCCTAAATCGGAGGATCGGTCTATATGGCAGCTATATCCAAATCTGGACCGATCTGGGCCAAATTGACGAATGATGTCGAAGGGCCTAACACAACTCACTGTCCCAAATTTCAGCAAAATCGGATAATTAATGTGGCTTTTATGGGCCAAAGACCCTAAATCGGAGGATCGGTCTATATGGCAGCTATATTCAAATCTGATCCGATCTGGGCCAAATTGACGAATTATGTTGAAGGGCCTAACACAACTCACTGTCCCAAATTTCAGCAAAATCGGATAATAAATGTGGCTTTTATGGGCCCAAGACCCTAAATCGGAGGATCGGTCTATATGGCAGCTATATTCAAAGATTCAGCTCAATATCTCTATTTTGAAAGACTGTAGCGTAATTTCAACAGACAAACTGATATCCATATTCGGGGCAAAGGTTTGGGATACTCCAATCCAACACCAAAACCAGAAGAATGAGGTAGATCAAACATCCAAACTTGAATGCGCGGACCCTCCCCTTACCCTATTTTCAAAAACACGAGATCTCGCACATGGGTGGAGCGTTGAGCGAAGCCCGTCAAATGGAAATTTAAACCAATAATGGCATTATTTGGCTCAAATGAAAGGTATTTGATGCTAGATCACGAATTTGATATATGGGGGTACATTTTACCCCCAAAAATACCCCCACAACCGGACATATTTACCGACCATAGCAATATAAGGCTCAAATGAAAGAAATTTGGGAGTAGAGCACCAAAATGATATCCATATTGGGGCGAAATATCTGAAAGGCCGTACCAGTACCCCCAAACAGGACTTTTTTCCTGAAAGTGCTAGTATAGGGCTCAGATAAAATTAGAGAGTGAAAGAAGGCGCGGCGGAGCGGTCTCTGTCCAGCTAGTCTTTCTTGTATATAAAAATCAATTTGTGTTTGTTTGTTTGTCTGTTCCGTATAGACTCAAAAACGGCTGAACCGATTTTCTTGAAATTTCCACAGATGGTGCATTTTGATCCTGTGTTAAAAATAGGGATCATACTCATGCGGTTGCGGCGCTGGGCCAGTAACCCGCCTCCGGAAAACTATAAAAAAAGGAATAGTAAAAACGGACCCCCCCAACGTGGACGACCCACGCGAACGAAAAAAGGACCATGATTATTGAGAAGGTGCAGTATACGCGCTGACGGATGTATTAGAGAAGTACAAGGCAGATATTACCGCCTTACAGGAAGTGTGGTGGACAGGGAATGGCGTCAACACAACACCAAATGGTGACGAACTATACTATAGCTGCCATAACACGAGGCATGAATTTGGCTGAACAATAAGGCAGCAGGAACCGACGGATTACTCGCTGAACTATTTAAGACCGGAGGGTACACGCTGATAAAGCATATGCATCAGCTTATCTGCGCAATTTGGATAGAAGAACCCATACTCGATGGTTTGAACCTCAGCATACTATGTCCCCTACACAAGAAAGGAGACAAGACGGAATGTGTCAACAACAGAGGAATAAGTCTCCTTTACATCGCGTACAATATACTCTCGAGCGTACTGTGTGAACGATTAAAACCTAAAGTCAATGAGATAATTGGACCCTACCAATGCAACTTTAGACCTGATAAATCCATCTTGGACCAGATATTCACACTGCGCCAAATTCTGAAAAAAACACCCGAGAAGGACAAATTAATACCTACCATCTCTTTGTTGACTACAAAGCTGTTGACAGTCCTACACCTACAATTATTAGGAGAAAAGGAGAGAGGAGAAACGTCTATTCCACAGAAAGAGAAAACAAATGGAAAGACGTGAGTGTAAGCGAATTGAGATGTACAGAAATCAGAATGAAATTCTACCAAATAATCAAACACGAAATCGATGGCTTTGCTGCAGGCACATCCTCCTGCAGAGAGAAAGAAGGGCATCTGGTAACTGACACAGATAGTATGCTAAGGATAAGCAGACAACATATTACCCAAGTGCTAGTGTCCGACGATGGCAGCGGAGAGGATATAGCAGAACCAATCCCTGATGGTGGTATAGAATGTTTACCTCCTAGTCAAAATGAGGTCCATGTAGCGGTGACCCGACTGAAGAACAACAAGACAGCAGGAACCGACAGGTTACCCGCCCTATCAATACGACTTTAGACCTGGTAAATCCACCATGGACCAGATATTCACATAGCGCCAAATCCTGGAAAACCCCTAGAAGGAAAAATAAACACCTACCACCACCTTTGTTGACTACAAAGCCGCTTTCGATACCCCTTTACATTCAAAGGTATTTCAAGCCATGTCTGAGTTTGGTATCCCTGCAAAATGAAGAAGACTCTGCAGGATTACACTTGCCGATACACGTTCCTCAGTAAGATCTCTCTCAGAACCATTCAATACCAAACCAGGTTTCAGACAAGGAGACAGTTTATCGTGTGGTCTCTGTAATAACCTGCTGGAGAAGATTATACGAGATGCAGATGTGAATAGATATGGCACACTGCTCTCAAGAGAACACATGCTACTCGCCTATGCCGACAACATCGAGATCATAGGTCTGTCACCGGAAGTAGTAACTGCAGCCTTTGAAAGAATCGAAAGAGAGTCGGTGAAAATGGGTCTGGCAGTAAATGGAGATAAGACGAAATGGATGGTGTCAAATCCCAAAACGCCTTGCACAACCGAGCAGATAAAGAAAATGGAGCAAGTTGGGAACCACAACTTTGAGACAGTCAGTACCTTTATCTACAGCGGCACCGCCGTAACCGAAACGAATGACACCAGTTTTGAGATAAAGCGAAGGATATTACTGGCAAACTGATGCTACTTTGGACTAAGTAAGCAGTTTAGTAACTAAGCCACCTCTCGACAGACGAAGATTACACTATACAAGACACTAATACTACTCGTGTTGTTATATGGTTCTGGAGCATGGGTACTTGTGAAAGCAGACAAGGCAGTACTTGGAGTGTTTGAGAGAAAGATTCTTCGTAAAATATATGGATTAGTTTGTGTTAATCGAGAATATAGGCGTCGTATGAACTACGAGCTGTAAAAGCTGCATGACGACGATAGCATAGTTACACGTATCAAAATGCAACGGCTGCTTTGGCTAGCTAACTTTGTCAGAATGGAAGAAGAAGCTCCAGCAAAGAGGTATTTTGAAAGCAAAGACGGTGTTACACGCAAACCGGGAAGACCAAAAGCCCGAGGGAAAGATCTAGTGGGGGGAGACACCTCGAAACTTGGTGTCAGAGATTATAAAATGAGAGCAGAAGATAGAGGCGCGTGGAAAGCTATTCTACGTTCGGCTAGTGGCACAACTGTTATGTCGTAGCCAATTTAAGTAAAGTAGAGGATTTGAGAACTCATGATCTCATGTTTGAGATTTATTTTTTTCGGTGCATGCTTTCGGAGTACATGCTAGTCCTAGACTTGCTGTGAACACTAGTTAATAAGCATTACGTTCGACTGGGCCAAAAATGGTCCGTAATGGACGATCTTCGGCAAAAATTATATGTAACAAGTTAGAGCGAGCCAAGTTCGGCCGCGCCGAATCTTATATACCCTCCACCATTGATGGTATTTGTCGAGTTCTTTCCCGGTATCTATTTTTAGACAAACAAAAGATAAAAGAAAAGAATTGCTATATTGAAGGTGAAGCATGGGAGAAGCCGTTGTACAAAATTTCAGCCAAATCGGATAATAGTTACGCCCTCTTGAGGCTCAAGTAATTAACATCCCAGATCGGCTTATATGGCAGCTATATCAGGTTATGGACCGATTTGAAACATATTTGGCACAGTTGTTGGAAGTCATAACAAAACACTTCATCCAAAATTTAATTTCAATCGGATAAGAATTGCGCCTTCTAATGGGTCAAGAAGTCAAGATCCAAGATCGGTTTACATGGCAGCTATATCAGATTATGCACCGATTTGAAACATATTTGGCACAGTTGTTGGAAGTCATAACAAAACACTTCATGCAAAATTTCAGCCAAATCGGATAGGAATTGCGCCTTCTAATGGGTCAGAAAGTCAAGATCTAAGATCGGTTTACATGGCAGCTATATCAGATTATGCACCGTACGTGGCACAGTTGTTGGACGTCATAACGAAAATTTCAGACAAATCGGATAAGAATTGCGCCCTCCAGAGGCTCAAGGAATCAAGACCCTGGATCAAGCGCTTAGCTTTACTCCTTCGAAAGTTAGCGTGCTTTCGACAGACAGACGGACGGATGGACGGACAGATGGACGGATGGACAGACGGATGGATAGACGGACGGACGGACGGACAGACGGACGGACATGGCTAGATCGATTTAAAATATCATGTCGATCAATAATATATATACTGCATGGGGTCTTAAACGAACATTTCGAGGATTTACAAACAGAATGACGAAATTAGTATACCCCCATCCTATGGTGGAGGGTATAAAAATCAAAAACAACTCACTGGACAAATTTCAACAAAATCTGTGATTAAATGTGGTTTATAGTACAGCTATATCCAAATATAGTTCGGTTCGGACCATACTCGGCTCAGATTTCATAGGATCAAAAAAAGGTTGAAGTACAAAATTTCGGCAAAATCGGGTAATAAATGCGACTGTTTTATATATGGTATATTGGTATATATGGGAACTATATCGAGGTATAATCCGACAAAGACCATCTTCGAACTTAAGCTGCCTATCATTATTTTTAAAGGCTGTAACGTGATTTCTGCAGAGAGACAGGAAAAAAGGACGCATGTACATTGCTATTTAGATAGTATTAGAATTTTGCAACCATCTAGAATATTCATACTTTTATAAGGTCGAAAATGGGTGTTTTGAAATGCAAAATGCAAATCCCTATCCTTTTGTGCTGGGTATAAAAATGGCGCATTGGACTCTTAGGCATGCATCAGAAAATATATTGTAGTAAATTTTTCTAATTGAATATCACACAATGCAATTTTAGGTAAGCGCAGACGAGGTACTTTCCTAGTTTCTTTACATACTCATGCTGAGTGTCCTCTAGAGATTTTTTTCCAAATAGACAAAGCAAGCCACAGCTGGCTTCAACTTAAGTTTTTCTGTATTTAAATTTATTTATTATTTGCTTTGCTCTGGAAACTTTTCGTAACTTAAAATATCATCAATGTTTTTGATGTTGCCTAGATTATGTTTTGTTTAAAAACTTTCTGTTGTTGTTTTTATTTTGTTTTTTTTTTTTTTTGTTATTTAGATTTTTACAAGTTCACATTTGAATTTCTATTGAAATCGTTTTTAAATAACTCAACTTAACTCAACTTTACCTCTACAGTGGTTTATGCAGAGAAGATATGGCAACTTAAAGTCTGAACGGATGTTAGAAAGTTTTACTTCCGCCTTAGCTTATATGCAATGCATGCGCATAATGAATGACAGGAAAGTGCAACGTTTCATGTTGTGTTTACGGCTTAGTGAAGTTAGAAATTCATGTGAAGAAGGTACAGAGAAAAATAAAGACGAAATGTGAAAAAAATGTTTGCAATTTAGAGAGTTTTCAACAAATAGATACACAAATTAAGTTGGTTGAAAAATATTTTTTGTTATGGTTGCAAAGCAGTTGGTATATTTAGGAAAACTCAATCTTAAACACGGTGGTACACGCAAACCGGGAAGACCAAATGGCCGATGGAAAGATCAAGTGGTGGCAGACACCTCGAAACTTGGTGTCAGAGATTTTAGAATGAGCGCAGAAGACCGAGGCGCTTGGAACGCTATTCTACGTTCGGCTAGTGGAACAAATATTCTGTCATAGCCAATTAGAGAACAAGTAAAAGCGTGCTAAGTTCGGCCGGGCCGAATCTTACATATCCTCCACCATGGATCGAATTTGTCGAGTTCTTTTCCCGGCATCTCTTCTTAGGCAAAACAGGATATAAGAAAATATTTGTCTGCTATTAGAGCGATATCAAGATATGGTCCGGTTTGCACCGCAATTAAATTATATGCTGGAGACCTGTGAAAAATGTCAGCCAATTCGAATAAGAATTGCGTCCTTTGGGGGCTCAAGAAGTAAAATAAAGAGATCGATTTATATGGGAGCTGTATCGAGCTATAGACCGATTCAGACCACAATAAACACGTATGTTGATGGTCATGAGTTGATCGGTCGTACAAAATTTCATGCAAATCGGATAATAATTGCGCCCTCTAGAGGCTCAAGAAGTCAAGATCCCAGATCGGTTTATATGGCAGCTATATCAGGTTATGAACCGATTTGAACCTCATTTGACACAGTTGTTGAAAGTAAAAAAATTTCAGCCAAATCGGATAGGAATTGCGCCCTCTAGAAGCTCAAGAAGCCAAGCCCCCAGATCGGTTTATATGGCAGCTATATCAGGTTATGAATCGATTTGAACCATACTTGGCACAATTGTTGGATATCAAAACAAAACTCTTCGTGCAAAATTTCATTCCAATTGGATAAGAATTGCGCACTCCAGAGGCTCAAGAAGTCAAGACCCAAGATCGGTTTATATGACAGCTATATGAGGTTATGAACCGATTTGAACCATACTTGGCACATTTGTTGGATATCAAAACAAAACTCTTCGTGCAAAATTTCATTCCAATCGGATAGGAATTGCGCCATCTAGAGGCTCAAGAAGTCAAGACCCAAGATTGGTTTATATGACAGCTATATGAGGTTATGAACCGATTTGAACCATATTTGGCACAGTTGTTGAGTATCATAACAAAACGCGTCGTGCAAAAATTCATTAAAATCGGATAAGAATTGCGCACTCTAGAGGCTCAAGAAGTCAAGACCCAATATCGGTTTATATGACAGTTATATCAGGTTATGGACCGATTTGAACCATACTTGGCACAGTTGTTGGATATCATAACAAAACACGTCGTGCAAAATTTCATTTCAATCGGATAAGAATTGCGCACTCTAGAGGCTCAAGAAGTCAAGACCCAAAGATCGGTTTATATGGCAGCTATATCAAAACATGGACCGATATGTCCCATTTACAATACCAACTGACCTACACTAATAAGAAGTATTTGTACAAAATTTCAAACGGCTAGCTTTACTCCTTTAGCGTGCTTTTGACAGACAGACGGACGGAAGGACAGACGGGCGGACATGGCTAGATCGACAGAAAATGTCGCGACGATCAAGAATATATATACTTTATGGGGTCTCAGACGAATATTTCGAATAGTTACCAACAGAATGACGAAATTATTATACCCCCATATCCTATGGTTGAGGCAAGCAATCTTAAACTTGGAACAACAAGTAAAAACATGCTGAGTTCGACCGGGCTGAATCTTGTGAACCCACCGTACGTACTAAATTTCTGCCAAATCAGACAAAAACTGAAGCTCCTGGGAACCATACAAGACTAATTGAGAGTGTTGGAAGTCATAACAAAATACTGCGAGCACAATTTCAGCCAAATCGGTTAACAATTGCTGCTTCCATGAGCTAAAGAAGTAAACTGGGGAGAATGGTTTATATAGGAGTTATATCAGATTATATACCGATCTGAACCCTACTTGGCGTTTGAAGTCATAAGAAAACACTCTGTGCGAAATTTCAGCCAAATCGGCTAAAAAAAAACTTCTAGAGGCTCACTTATCTGAATAGATGTGGCTCATTTGCAATCCCCAAAAACCTAACCAACAGGTTAGGTTGAAAAGAGGGCGCAGGTAGTACACCTAAGCCAGTAATCGGATTTGTTGTGCGCTCTAAATACAAAAAAGTAACATCGAAAAAGAAAATCTAAGTTATGAATTCAGTGCTACTTACAAAATCCTTAATTATTTTCCATGCCACTCCCCTAAGTTGAAGTGCCGGTGTCTGTTAGACGTGAAAGCCGGGCAATGACAAAGGAAATGCTCCAACGTCTATCACCTTCCCCGCATGCCCTACACATGCTATCTAGGGCGGCCAAAATATCGATTGCACTATCGATATTTTTTTTTTGTCTGAATATCGATTGTAGTTTTTATCGATACTAACGGCGCTAGGTGAAAATATTTGCAAAATTGAACAAAAGTAAGTTTTTCAATATTTTTATACCCACCACCAGAGGATAGGGGGTATATTTAGTCATTCCGTTTGTAACACATCCATTTCCGAACTTACAAAGTATTTATATTACGGATCGTTGAAAATACTAAGACGATTTAACGATGTCCGTGTGTTGTCCGTCAGTTTTAATCATGCTACCGTCTCTAGATATTGAAATGAAATTTTACACAGAGTCGTATTTGTTCTATACGCATGTTAAGTTCTTCAATCGATCGTACCATATTTGGATATAGCTGCCATATAGAACGATTGACGGTTTAAGGTCTTAAGCCTATACCAGATGCATTTATTACCCGATTTCTCTGAAATTTGTCACAGTGAGTTTTATTAGGCCCGCCGATATTCGAATCAAAAATGGTTCAGATCGGAACATTTTTGGATAAAGCTGCCATATAGACCGATATGCCGATTTTGGGTCTTAGCCTATAAAAGGAGCATTTATTACCCGACTTCGCTGAAATTTGACATTGTGAGTTGTATCAACATCTATCCCGAATATCGGGCTATATTTAGATATACCTGCCATAGAGACCGATCTTCAGCTTTAGGACCTAAAGACCATAAAAAGTTGCACTATGGTCCTCGACGTCCGAACCGAATATGGTGAATATCGGACCATATTTATATAAAGCTGTCATATAGACCGATAACAGGCGCATTTATTACCCGATTTCGCTGAAACTAAGAACAGTCAGTTGTATCAGGACTCCCAACATCTTTCCCGAATATAGTCATAACAGAACACTACATGCAACATTTCAGCCAAATCGGACAAAAATTGCGGCTTGTAAGACCTCAAGAAGTCAAATCGGGAGATCGATTTATATGGGAGCTAAATCAGGTTATAGACCGATTCAGACCGTACTTGGCGCTGTTGGTGGAAGTCATAACAGAACACCGCATGCAAAATTTAGTCAAATGATACAAAAATTGCGGCTTGTAAGGGCTCAAGAAGTCAAATCGGGAGATCGGTTTTTATTGGAGCTATATCATGTTATACACTGATTTAAATCCTACTTGGCACAGTTGTTGAAAGTTATAACAAAACACTACATGCAAAATTTCAGCCAAATTGGACTAAAAATGCGGCTTGTAAGGGCTCAAGAAGTCAAATCGGGAGATCGGTTTATTTGGGAGCTATATCAGGTTATAGACCCATTCAGACCGAACATTGCACAGTTGTTGGTAGTCATAACAGAACACTACATGGAAAATTTCAGCAAAATCGGACAAATATTGTGGCTTCCATGGGCTCAAGAAGTCAAATCGGAAGATCGGTTTATATGGGAGCTACATCAGGTTATAGACCGATTTGGACCATATTTGGCACAGTTGTTGGAAGTCATACCAGAACACTTTGTGCAAACTTTAAGCCAAATCGGACAAAAATTGCAACTTCCAGGAGCTCAAGATGTTAAATCGGGAAATCGGGTTATATGGGAGCTATATCAGATTATAGACCGATTTGGATGGTACTTGGTTCTGTCGTTGAAAGTCGTAACAGAAAACTACGTGCAACATTGTAGCCAAATCGGACAAAAATTGCAACTTCCAGGAGCTCAAGATGTTAAATCAGGAAATCGGGTAATATGGGAGCTATATCAGGTTATAGACCGATTTCAACTGTACTTGTCACGGTTATTGGACGTCGTAACAGAACACTACGTGCCAAATTTCAGCCCAATCGGATAACAATTGCGGCTTCTAGGGGCTAAATAAGTGAAGAGATCGGTTTATATGGGAGTTATATTCAAATTTGTACCCATAGAGCTCATTAGCAGTCCCCAACGTCCTACATTCCAGGGGCTCATGAAGTCAAATCGGGAGATAGGTATGACAGATATTGTCCATTTGCAATCCCCCACGACCAACATCAGTATAAAGTATCTGTGCAAAATTTCATGCGGCTAGCTTTACGCGTTCGACCGCTATCGTTATTTCGACAGACGTACGGACGGACATGGCTATATCGACACAGGATGTCGAGACGATCAAGAATATATAAACTTTATGGTGTCTTAGACGAATATTTCGAGGTGTTACAAACGGAAAAAAATCAAATGCTTTTGATTAAAAAAAATCTTGTTTTTGAAACAAAAACAGAAACATGATTTGTACACTCATTCGCATGTTCATACGTTGCTGTCTCAACAACGAGTGAATCAAAGAGCATAAGAATACATGTGACTTGCCACTAACGCTATCGTAAAGGGGCTGAGTATCGCTAGTCCTATGTGGAAAAGCCTTGTCTTCTCACGATCCGGATCTCCCCATAGGATTGTCTTTCTCTTTCTGACCGATTAACTGTTCCACAGTGTTACAGCGTTTTTCGCCTATGCCCATAAATTGGGTGAGTCTACTCGAAAGGCTTCGGGTTAACCAAGTTTATTCACAGCAGTCCTCTAGCCTTCACTGCCAAATCGTCTGCTCTTACATATCTCCTTACTCCGCTATGGCCCGGCAACCTAACGATGCGGATTGCGCCATTCTCAGAAAGGGCGTTAATCTCCTTCGTAAACTCCAAGACTGTTCGTGACTTTACCATTCTGCTTGTTATTGCCCCATATGGCAAATTTAATGTCCGTAAAGATGTTTACACTCGACGCCGTTATGTAAGCACCATACCACCTCACGCATTCCGTGATCGTCCGGATGTTCGCCTGCAGGGCCCTATTACGGTGAGGCAGTCTTAAACAGATTTCAGTCCCTGGCCCACTCTGCCCTCTAGCTTTGATCCATCCGTGTAACATGATGGCAATACTTAGGTTCCGTCAATCCAAGACTGTGACGCTGGCAGCAGTGTCTCGCACTCGACCTCAAGGTTCATCTCAGGTATCCGATCGGAAACCTCGCTTATACCGCGATGGTACAAGCTGCTTTCATCCTTCTTCCATCGCCTTAAGTCTCATAGCCGCAGTGGTTGCCTCACACTTAATCTGTATGTTAATGGGTCGCATATCTAAAATAGTCACAGGTGCCCTAGTGGGCGTGGTCCTTATCGATCCAACTTTGCCAAGACAACATATTCTCTGAACCTGTTTTACGGTCTTTATGTTGCACTTTTTCTCCATAGTAGTCCACCAAACTACTGAGGCGTATGTAAGTATTCCCTATGTCAATAAGAAGTGCACAATTTCAAGCAGATATATTTATTCGTTCGACCGCAATTGTGATATCGACAGCCGGAGGGACAGGCAGACGGACAGACGGACGGCTATGGTTAGATCGACGTGGAATGTCAAGACAATCAAGAATATACAATATATACTTTATGGGGTCGCAAATCAATATTTAGAGGTGTTACAAACGGAACGAAATTAGAATATAAAGTCTGGTGGTTGGCAGAAAACTAAAAATCTCCCTGCCTCGATCAAAGCAGGAAGGGAAGTTAAGATGGGACCCTACAAACCCTGTATGGGTGGGTCTTCCGTTTGGATTGGGCTCAAGTTGTGCGTCAGCGGAGAAGGATAATTCAATAGCAGCAGCTAATGAAGCATCTAAGGAGGAATCGTCCCCAGCGCAAATGTCCCGTGTCCTATAGAAGAGTGGTTCCACTGATTTCCCAACTGCACCTGGATGTGAGGGGAAACTCCAAATTATTGTACGAATTGTGTAAGGACGAAATTCTGGCGGACTCAGAAGACGAGGCGAACACAACAGTGATGAACATTCTGAATCCTGACTATGGTTTGGTTTCTGCAGATAAATTTCCATTGCAAGGCCGCTTCGACCTTGGGTGTATGGAGGAATGGCGCGGAGACTAAAAACTTCCGGACTTAAACTACTCAAGGGTACTGGGAACGGGAGAGCCTTTATTTTTTTGCAATTGTTTTCCTTTTTCCGTCGTTAAGCACTGAAGATGCAGTAGCGGCCAGCCTTGAAACTCAACAACAGAGCAAAAGCCACACGGACACCACACAATTGGGACATCTATAGGGTTGAGCTAAGGAAATGTAAGGGCGAGCTGAGAAAGGCTCAGACCAATACTCGAACTACTCGTTGATACACCTTTCCCCGGGAAGTTCTCCAACGGACAACGTGACGCCAGAAGAGATTGTCACTGGTATGCACTCGTCGGAGGTTATTAGGGAGATTGTGTCGGAGCCGATAATTCTTTGGGCGATAAGATGCTTCGACTCTTTTAAGTCGCCAGGCCTTGATGATGTATCACCCGTGGAATTACAAAATGTATCCAATAGACTGGCTCCTTGGATTAGGGAGATATACTCTGGTTGTATCAGCATGTCATTGGATTTCTCTCTATCATTTGCTGAATATCTTAATTCGCCGATAAAATATTTGGTCTATTGCTATTGTTCTTCTCCATATATTTTTTGGCCTGTCGCTGTTGCGTTGCCCTTGGGATTTTCCACTGAAGGACTGTGTGTGCAATTTCGTCCTGGTTTGGCTATGTCACCACGTATTGCTTGTTGGCCAGTTATATGCCATAATCGTTCGTTTGATATGGTTCAAGGCCACCATATTTTCTATATTTTTCGAAGGCATCGTGGGTATCATAACTACAGGGTATTATAACTTAGTGCATTTGTTTGTAACACCCAAAGGAAGAGAGATAGACCCATTGATAAGTATACCGATCGACTCAGAATCACTTTCTGATTCTGATTCGTCTGTCCATGTTAATTTGTGTACAAACTATAGGTCGCAATTTTCATCCGGTCGTCTTCAAATTAGATACGGAAATTTTTTTCGGCCTAGAGACGAAGCCAATTGAAATTGGAACAAATCGGTTCAGATTTGGATGTAGCTCCCATATATATGTTCGCCCGATTTGCAGTAATCTTATATATAATAATCAACTTGTGTTTGTTTGTAGGTTTGTTTGTTAATATGTTTGTGTGTTCCTTATAGACTCAGAAACTGCTGAACCGATTTTCTTGAAGTTTTCACAGATGGTGCATAATGATCCCGAGGTGAAAATAGGGTACTACATTTTTTGATATCTGAAGGGGGAGCGGACCCTCTCCCTTACCCTAATTTTCAGAAACGCCAGATCTCGAAGATGGGTGGTGCGATTTAAGCCAAATCTTGTGTCCTCTCCTATAGCACTCTGAAAATAAAAATTTTGTGTCGAAATTTCGGATGGGGTACCTAGGGGTGACGCCCCACCCTAAAACCTGCCAAACATATATTTAGACCAATCACGACAATATGGGACTCAAATGATAGGTATTTAGGATAAGAAAACGTATCTGATATCCAATTGACGGACCAAGTGTTAGGGGGACCACCCCAACCCCCAAAACACCCTAGATCGGACTTATTTACCGACCATGGTAATATGGGACTCAAATGAAAGGTATTTGCGAGTAAAATACGAATCTGATATCCAATGTGGGACCATGCTTCTGGGGGTCCACCCCATCCCCAAACCAACCCCCAAACAGGACTTATTTTCTGACCATGGGAATATGGGGCTTAAATAAAAGGTATTTGAGTGTAGAATTCGAATCTGATATCCAAATATGGGACCAAGTGTTTTGGGGGGCGCCTTTCCCCAAAAACATCCCCAAAGGGGACAAATTTACGACCATAGCAATATGGGGCTCAAGTGAAAGGTCTTTGGGAGTAAAGCATGAATCTGATATCAACATTGGCGACCAACTATCTAGGGGACGTTCCACCACCAAATATGACGTATTTGCTCACCAAGACAATTTGGGTCTTAAAGAGAGTGGAACTAAATATTTATAGTCTTTAGGGCCAATACCTCAAACCGGACATATTTGCTGACTTTTGCAATGAGGAGTATAAATGAGATTAGAAAACGGATTTGATATCCAATTTTGAGGCCAATGGCAAGATGGTGTTCAAATAAATGTTATATAGATACATGAGAATAGAGCACGTTGCTGATATATTATCCGGGCATAGTGTTTGGGGGACCACCCCAATCCCCAAAAAAACCCTAAATCGGGCATATTTACCGACCATGTCAATGTGGAGCTTAAATGAAAGGTATTGGGGGGAGAACAAAAATCGATACCCACTTTTAGGACCAATTTTCTGGGGGTCTACCCCTTTCCCAAAATACCCCACAAACATACATTTTCTACTGACCATCGCAATATAGGTATTTCACTAAAAGCTCTTTAATTGCGGAAAATAAATATTCCAAAGAAACTTTTGTTCCATATAAAGTATAAGAAAGCGCAGCGGAGCGGGCCCGGGTCAGATAGTACAGCAATAAAATGGTCATTTGTTAGCCGATTTGCTCAAAATTTGGCAGGAAGGATTTTCTTACGACTCTCGACATAGAAATCGGTTCAGATTTGGATATAGCTCCCATATATATGTTCGTCCAATTTGCAGTAATACAGCAATAACATGGTCATTTGTTGATCGATTCTCCTGAAATTTGGCAGGAAGCA
Organism: Stomoxys calcitrans; assembly: GCF_963082655.1. Lineage (NCBI taxonomy): Eukaryota > Metazoa > Arthropoda > Insecta > Diptera > Muscidae > Stomoxys > Stomoxys calcitrans. The sequence continues at coordinate 207,527,695 of NC_081552.1, forward strand.
TTTTCGTACGACCCTCGATATAAGTGGTGAATTTCATAGAAATCGGTTCAGATTTGGATATAGCTCCCATATATATGTTCGTCCGATTTGCACTAATACAGCAATAAAATAGTCATTTGTTAACCCATTCTCTCGAAATTTGGCAGGAAGGATTTTCTTACGACCTTCGGTATTAGTGATGAATTTCATAGAAATCGGTTCAGATTTGGATATAGCTCCCATATATATGTTCGCCCAATTTGCAGTAATACAGTAATAAAATAGTCATTTGTTAACCGATTCTCTCGAAATTTGGCAGGAAGGATTTTCTTATGACCCTCGATATTAGTGGTGTATTTCATAGAAATCGGTTCAGATTTGGATATAGCTCCCATATATATGTTCGTCCGATTTGCAGTAATACAGCAATAAAATAGTCATTTGTTAACCCATTCTCTCGAAATTTTGCAGGAAGAATTTTCTTATGTCCCTCGATAGTAGTGATGAATTTCATAGACATCGGATCAGATTAAGATATAACTCTCATATATATGTTCATCCGATTTGCAGTAATACAGCAATAACATGGTCATTTGTTAATCGATTCTCCTGAAATTTGTCAGGAAGGATTTTCTATCGACCCTCGATATTAGTCATGAATTTCATAGAAATCGGATCAGATAAAGATATAACTCTCATATATATGTTCATCCGATTTGCAGTAATACAGCAATAACATGGTCATTCGTTAACCGATTCTTTCGAAATTTGGCGGAAAGGATTTTCTTATGACCCTCGATATTAGTGGTGAATTTCATAGGAATCGGTTCAGATTTGGATATAGCTCCCATATATATGTTCGTCCGATTTGCAGTAATACAGCAATAAAATAGTCATTTGTTAACCCATTCTCTCGAAATTTTGCAGGAAGAATTTTCTTATGTCCCTCGATAGTAGTGATGAATTTCATAGACATCGGATCAGATTAAGATATAACTCTCATATACATGTTCGTCCGATTTGCAGTAATACAGCAATAACATGGTCATTTGTTAACCGATTCTTTCGGAATTTGGCGGAATGGATTTTCTTAGGACCCTCGATATTAGTGGTGAATTTCATAGGAATCGGTTCAGATTTGGATATAGCTCCCATTTATGTGTTCGTCCGATTTGCAGAAATACAGCAATAACATGGTCATTTGTTAACCGATTCTTTCGGAATTTGGCGGAATGGATTTTCTTACGACCCTCGATATTAGTGATGAATTTCATAGAAATCGGATCAGATTATGATATAACTCTCATATATATGTTCGTCCGATTTGCAGTAATACAGCAATAACATGGTCATTTGTTAACCGATTCTTTCGGAATTTGGCGGAATGGATTTTCTTAGGACCCTCGATATTAGTGGTGAATTTCATAGGAATCGGTTCAGATTTGGATATAGCTCCCATTTATGTGTTCGTCCGATTTGCAGTAATACAGCAATAACATGGTCATTTGTTAACCGATTCTTTCGGAATTTGGCGGAATGGATTTTCTTACGACCCTCGATATTAGTGATGAATTTCATAGAAATCGGAACAGATTAAGATATAACTCTCATATATATATACATATATATATATATATATATATATATATATATATATATATATATATATATATATATATATATATATATATATATATATATATATATATATATATATATATATATATATATATATATATATATATATATATATATATATATATATCGCCCGATTTAACTCCTAGACACACTGCAAGCGCATTTATTGACCAATCTTCCCAAAATTTTGTACAACGCTTTCCTCGACGACTTCCACAATATATATCAAGTTTGATCGAAATCGGTTCAGATTTAGATATAGCTCCCATCTATATGTTTGTCACATTTTGGGTAATTTTTTGGTCATTTGTCAACCTTAGTTATTACATTTTGAACATATTTGCTTTGCTCGAAATTTGATACAGTAATTTTAATAACCTATCTGAATACATCCGCCGATATAGCCCCACTTTTGTATTTATAGGGTAGATATTATAAAGTCTACACTGGTAATCCGGGCTAGTTGTTAAATCAACTACCGGGATGTGTTTTCTTTTCCCAATTTCAAATAAAATCTCATGGTACTTTTTATTCTCATGATCGCATGCTAATCAACATTACTGTTTCCCACAAGTTGTTAGACAAATTTGGTAAAGTCTTATTCGAATCCAATGTATCTACTTTCCAATGCCTTAGAATACAAATTGTTTCTTAACAGCCAGTTGGTTGCCAATAATATTTGGCAAATATCCTCAAATAATGGCCAATATTGTTTTGGTTGACAAGTACGAGTACAGAAGACAATACGTGCATTGCATTTTTGAAACCTTTTTATGTTGTATGATTTCGACCATAGTAACGACATATTCATATTTTGCAATTTCTGCCAACATCTCAATGTTTGGTAGAATTTGATTGATATACTCAATGTGATCTAGGTGGATTAGACAATAATATAAAATTTCATAATATTATGCTTTGCAAAAAGAGGGAAAGAAAAGAAAACAGTTCAAGGAATGTCATCAGTAGCCTAAGACAGCAACCGAATTCAACACATTCTATTATGGATCATCTTATCATTGATATATTATCACTCAGCTTAAGCTTGAATTAGGGAGGAATCATTGATATGAGAGATGTATACAGCCATTCCTCCAAGCATTACTATAAAAAGTCAAAAAATGTATCTCTATGGATTGTTGAGTTATGGAACCCACAGAAGACTCGTTTTCCCACCACCAATCTGGAGGCCACCGTAGCGCAGAGGTTAGCATGTCCGGCTATGACGCTGAACGCCTGGGTTCGAATCCTGGCGAGACCATCAGAAAAAGATTTTTAGCGGTGGTTTTCCCCTCCTAATGCTGGCCACATTTGTGAGGTACTATGCCATGTAAAACTTCTCTCCAAAGAGGTGTGGCACAGCGGCACGCCGTTCCGACTCTAATATAAATAGGAGGCCCCTTATCAGTGAGCTTAAACTTGAATCGGACGTTGCACTATGGAACAGGGGCAAACTTCTCACCAATTTTCTTCTTATACATAACAAATAAAAGCCTGCTAAGTTCGGCCGGGCCGAATCTTATATACCCTCCACCATAGATTGCATTTGTCGAGTTCTTTTCCCGATATCTCTTTTTGCGCAAACAAAGGACAAAAGAAAAGAACTGCTATAATAATGGAGCTATATCAAGTTATGGTTCGAATCGGACCATACCTGAATTGAATATTGAAGACCATAGTAGAAGTAATTGTGAAAATTTTCAGACAATTCGAGTAAGAATTGCGCCATTTAGGGGCTCAAGAAGTAAAATAGAGAGATCGGTTTATATGGGAGCTGTATTAGGCTTCAGACCAATTCGGACGATATTTGACATGTATGTTAAAGGTCATGGAGGAAGCCGTTGTATAAAATTTCAGCCAAATCGGATAATTATTACGCCCTCTGGAGGCTCAAGAAGTCAAGATCCCAGATCGATTTATATGGCAGCTATATCAGGTTATGTATCGATTTGAACCATTTTTGGCACAGTTATTATAAGTCATAACAAAAGACGTCATGCGAAATTTCAGCCAAATAGGATAAGAACAGCCCCCTCGTGGCTCAAGAAGTCAAGATTCAAGATCGGTTTATATAACAGCTATATCAGGTTATGAACCGATTTACACCATACTTTGCACAGTTGTTGAAAGTCATAACAAAAAAACACGTCGGGCAAAATTTCAGCCAAATCGGATAGGAATTGCGCCTTTCAGACGCTCAAAAAGTCAAGACCCCAGATCGGTTTATATGACAGCTAACTGTGCTATGTATGGATTAAATCTATCCGGACGGACGGATAGATTTAAACCATACACAGCACAGTTGTTGGAAGTCATAATAAAATACCTCATGCAAAATTTCAGCCAAATCGAATAAGAATTGAGCCCTCTAGCGGGCAGCCCTCGTATGGCAGCTATATCAAAACATGGACCTATATAGCCCATTTACAATCCCAACCGACCTACACTAATAAGAAGTATTTGTGCAAAATTTCAAGCGTCTTGTTTACTCCTGCGAAAGTTAGGGTGCTTTCGACTGAGAGACGGACGGACGAACGGATGAACGGATAGACGAACGGACATGACTAGATCGACTTAAAATTTCATAACGATCAAGAATATATAAACTTTGAATATTTCGAGGAGTTACAAACAGAATGACGAAATTAGTATACCACCATCCTATGGTGAAGGGTATAAAAATCAATTTGTATTTGTTTGTATGTTCCGTATAGAATCAAAAACGGCCGAATCGATTATGTTGGTCTCGAAGGAAACGTAGGCTATATAATATTTTGATATCGGGAGGGGGGCGGACCCTCCCCCTTACCCCAAAAGAACTATCCAAAAATAAAAGTGGACCCATCGGGACAATATGGGATTCAAATGAAAGGTATTCAAGAGTAGAGTACAAATTTCATAACAAAAGTTGGGTCCAGGTACCTGGGGGGGGGGGGGGGGCGCCCCAGCCCCAAAACCCCTTAAAATAGGTTTAATTGACGATCTTGATAATATGGAACTCAAATGAAAGGTATTCGAAAGTAGATTTCGACTATGGTTAGGAAGTAGGAATATGATTTATAATTTATTGATAACGGAAGGGGGCGGACCCTCCACCGTTACCCCAAACACCCCACCCAAAATCAAAAGTCGACCGATAAGGACAATATGGGTATCAAATGAAAAGTATGCGGGATTAGATAACGAATCTGGCATACAAATTCATGTCGAAGTATAGGGGGTCACCCCATCCCCACAAAAATGCCAAAAATGGGCACATGAGCTAATCACGGATATGTGGGACTCGGTTTGTTTGTTTCGTATAGACTGAAAAACCACAAAACCGATTTTCTCGCAATTTTCTCATATTGTGTAGGTTGATCTGGAAGGAAACATAGGCTATATTATTTTTCGGCATCGAAAGTGGGACGGACTCTCCCCCTTATGTCAAAAACACAAACCAAAACCAAAAGTGGACCAATCGGGACAATAAAGGTATCAAATGAAAGGTATTGGAGAGTGGAATACGAATATGGTATTACAATTTGGGTCTAAGTACCCATCGGGTCGCCCCAACCCAAAAACTCCCCCATAGAGACATATTGGATGTTCATTTTAATATGGGGTTCAAATGAAAGGTATTCGGTAGTAGATTTCAAATCTAGCATACAAAATCAGATCAAAGTATAGGGGGTCAAGCCACACCTCAAAAACGCCATTAGACCCATTATGACTATATGATACATGGCTGAACCGATTTTCTTAAAATTTTCATAGATTGTGTAGGATTGTCTGGAGGGAAACATAGGCTTTATAATTTTTAGATATCGGGTAGAGGCGGACGCTCCCCCTAACCCCAAAAAACGCCACCCATATCCGAAAGTGGTCCGATGGGCACTATAAGGGTTTCAAATGAAAGGTATGGGAGACCAGAAAACGAATATGGTATTAAAATTTGGGTCCATGTACCCAGCGGCCTTCCCCCCCCCCCCCCCCACCAAAAAACTACTCTAAACAGATATATTCAAAGTTCATGTCAATATGGGATTCAAATGAAAAGCATTGGGCAGTAGATTACTAATATGGCATACAACATAAGGTTTAAGTAATGGGAGGTCGCCCACCCCCAAATACCCCCAAATGGGCATATTAGCCGACCATGGCTATATGGGACTCAAATGAAAGGTATTTGGGAGTAGATGATGAATATGAGATTAAAATTTGCGTTCAAGTTTAGGTGGAGCTTTTCCTCCTAAAGGTACGTCAAATGGATTATTTGACCCATTATGACAATATGGGACTCAAATGAACGCTATTTGAGAGTAGAAAACGAATTTGATATCCAATTTTGGAGTCAAGTGTTTTGGGGTACGCCCTTAACCGAATTTCATTTCCATTGGGAATAACAAACGAATAACGAATTTGATATCTGTTTACATTGCAAAGTGCCGGTGGCCGCCCCAGCCCCAAACACCCTCCAAACGGTTCATGGCAATATGGGGGGAAAATTAAAGGGATTTGGAAATGCAGCACGAATTTGATATTCATATTTGAGTCGAAATGTCTAAGGTGCCATTCCTCTTCTAATGAGAACATTACCGTAAGGAAGAACATTGCCACCAGGTTCCGGGAAGGGGCAAATTCTCACACATCAATGAGTGCTTTCCGATTCAAGTTTAAACTCACTGATAAGGGACCTTTTTTATAGCCGAGTCCGAACGGCGTCCCGCAGTGAGACACCACTTTGGCGAAATTTTTTTAAATGACCATGCATGGCATTGTACCTCGCAAATGTCGCCAAGATTAAGAGGGGATAAACACCGCTTTGTCCGATGTTTTCGCCAGGATTCGAACGCATTCAGCGTCACAGTCTACAATGGCACGAATTTGATATCCGCATTCAGGGCGAAGTGTCCTCACCATAATTAGAGAATTAAAGAAGGCACAGCGGAGTGGGCGCGGTTCGGCTATAAATAAGATAAAAAATATTTAAATTCTTTTGTTATAGCTGTCCCCCGCTTCCGAGTCAACACAAGGTTTGCGAAAAATCTCCAATTATTACCCCTGGCCAAATTAAGTGTCATTTTCATTCTGCTTTACATGAAGTGACAATATTGGTACAGCTCCATTCTCCATCTCCTCTACAAGCTGACATTTATTACACGTAATTAGTACTTTTAATTATTCTGACAACGTTTCCGTTTCAATTTGCTTATGGCAAATTTGTAGCAAGGTCAGGGTCGGCAAAAGTACTTCGTCGGTAGTATGGTTGGTGGTTAGTGTGGTGCGTGTTAACGTTTACTTTTCTTGCTCGCTTTGTTTTTGTTTTTCTCTTAACGTTTTATTGGAAAGCGTAGCTAAGCGAAGTCATAAATAATACAACAACTTGGAATGCATTGAAATTCGTGGAATGTGTCTCAAAAAAGTGCAAAGAGTAGGAGGGAGTTGTTGTGAGCACGTCGGCAATGATTGTTCATTAATAGATAGCTTCGCATTAACTCTGTTGGGGCTAAAGGAGGAGGAGGAGGAGCAGGAGATGGATAGGGAGTGGGGGGCAAATACGCACCTAAACGCATTGCCTCATTAGGCATTCCAGGCATGTGGCCAAGTGTTTGTCGTCGTTAAGTCACAATAATGCTACCAGTGTCACATTAAAAAGACGCTTCTGGTAATTCAACAGCACGACAAAGTGACTTGAGAAGAACGCCTATGCCTGGATTTGCGTTAATTGGGGGTCAACGTAAGAGCAAAAGAGAATGTTGATATGATTTTTGGAGGTTGGGGTTTTTGGAGGATTTATTAAAACTGTAAAGATTGTCATCATAAGAAATGGAATTTTATAGATACAAGGTGTATTCAAAGTATAGCAGAAGTTAGGTGCAGAAATATTCTGTACCAATTGGTTGATATAGCCCACACCACAGTAAAAATAATTTTGAAAAACAACAACTTTGGTCGAAAAAAACACTACGAAAGTTGTTAATTTTCCTGCAACAACTTATTTGAAATCTCGACGACCCAAAGTACAAAATTGTTATTGAAAGGCACTCTTTGCAAGCCAACATATAACAACAACAGCAATATATCCATAAGCAAGACAAAAAACCATCCACCCAGTATAGCAGAAGTAGATATAGGTAGATATAGCCTCCACCACAGGATGGGGGTATACTAACACCGTCATTCCATGTGTAACAGATAGAAATATTGGTCCAAGTCAATATAAAGTATATGTATTCTTGATCGCCATAACATTTGATGTCCATCTGACCCATGTCCGCCCGTTTGTTTGAAGAAAGCACGCTAATTTTCGAAGGAGAAAAGCAAGGCGCTTGAAATTTTGCACAAATACTTTCTATTAGTGTAGATCGGTTGGGATTTTCAATTTTACCATGTTTTGATATAGCTGCCATATAAACCTATCTCAGATCTTAACTCCTTACGCCTCTATAGGACGAAATTCTTATCCGCTGTGGCTAACATTTTGTATGAGGGGTTTTGTTTTGACTTCCAATAACTGTGACAAAAATGAATTAAATCGGTTCATATCCTGATATAGCAAATTTTGCCCACGAACATTCCACTAAGGACTGCAATGTGTGGAGTCCGATTCAAGTTTTTAAGCTCAATGATAAGGGGCCTCCTTTTTATAGCCTAGTCCGAACGGAGTGGCGCGGTGCGACATCTCTTTGGGGAGAAGTTTTTACATGGCATAAAACCTCATAAAATTTGCCAGCATTAGAGTGGGTTAAACCTCCGCTAAAAAAGGTTCTGGGATCTTGAATTCTTGAGTTCTAGAGGGCGCTATATTAACACGATTTGCTTGAAGTGTTTGTTATACCCACCACCATAGGATGGGGGAATACTAATTTAGTCACTTCGTTTGTAACACCTCGAAATATGGATTTGCGACCCCATAATGTATATAATGCTGGATCGTCTCGATATTCTAAGTCGATCGGGCCACGTCCGTCCGGCCGTCGATCGAAATCAGGATAGCGGTCGAACGCGTAAAGCTAGCCGCTTGAAATTTTGCACAGATATTTTCTATTGCCGTTGCAAGTCGTTGGGCATTGCAAATGGGCCATATTGGTTTAGATTTGGATATAGCCCCCATATAAACCGATCCCTGGATTTGACTTCTTAGAAGCCTTAATTTTAATCCGATTTGGCTTAAATTTGAGACAAGGACTTGTGTTACAAAATTCCAATGCCCACGCCAAGTATGATCCGAATCGGGCTAGTAACATATATAGCCCCCATATAAACCGATCCCCGGATTTGACTTCTTCCGCCCTTAGACGCCTTAATTTTGAACCGAATCGGTTAATAATGAACCGAATCGGTCTATAAACAGATGTAGCCCCCATATAAACCGATTCACCGAGCCCCTAAAAGCCTCAATTTGCATTTGATTTAGCTGAAATGTTGAACAAAGAACGATTCGAATCATACTTGGCATGGATACTGAAAGTCATAACCTAAGCCTTTGTTCTAAATTTCAGGCAAATCGGATGAAAATTGAGTCTTCTAAGGGCTCAAGAAGTCAAATCCGGGACCGGTTTATATGGGGGCTATATCGGTTTATAGACCGATTCGGATCATACTTGGCATGGCTCTTGTGAGTCATAACTCAAGTCTTTGCTTCAAACTTCAGCCAAATCGGATGAACCTGAGGCTCAAGAAGTCAAATTCGGGGATCGCAATATCTGTTTATAGACCGATTCGGATCATTCTTGACATGGATGTTGGAAGTCATAACTCAAGTCTTTGTTTTCAATTTCAGCCAAATCAAACGTAAATTGAGGCTTTAAGGGGCTCAAGAAGTTTAATCGGTGAATCGGTTCATATGGGGGCTATATCAGCTTATAGATCGATTTGAACCGTACTTGGAACAGTTGCTGGAAGTCACAACAGAACACTAGATTCAAAATTTCACTAAAATCGGACAAAAAATGCGGGATCCAGGGGCTCAAGATGTCAAATCGAGAGATCGGTTTATATAGGAGCTATATCAGGTTATAGACCGATTTAGACCGCACTTGGCACAGTTCTTAGCAGCCATAATAGAACACCACGTGCAAAATTTGAGCCAAATCGGACTAAAATTGCGCTTTTGAAAGGTCTCAAGAAGTCAAATCGGGAAATCCGTTTATATAGGAGCTATATCAGGTTATAGACTGATTTGAGCGGTGCATAGCGCAGTTGTAAGAAATCATAACGGAACACTATATGCCAATTTTCAGCCAAATCGGAAAAAAATTGCGGCTTCCAGGGGCTCAAGAAGTCAAATCGGGAGATCGGTTTATGTGGGAGCTATATCAGGTTATAGACCAATTTCGACCGTACTTGGTACAGTTGTTGGAAGCCAAAACAGAACACTAGATGCAAAATTTCACTTAAATCGGACAAAAATTGCGGCTTGTAACTACTCAAGAAGTCAAATCGGAAGATCGGTTTATATGAAAGCTATATCAGGTAGATAGACCGATTTGGACCGTTATTGGCACAGTTATTAAAAGTCGTAACAGAACACAATCTGGACGAAAATTATCGCTTCCAGGGGCTCAAGAAGTCAAATCGGAAGATGGGGTTACAGACGGGAGTTCGGTTTATATATGTGAGCTTAATTATAATCTGAATCGATATGGCCCTTTTGCATTTCAGAACGATCTAAATGAATACTTAGTATCTTTGCAAAATTTCAAGCGACTTGCTTTACGCGTTTGATCGCTATCGTGATTTGGTCAGACGAACTGAAAGACATGGTTAGGTTGACTCAAAACGTCGAAACGGTCCAGAATACATATACTTTTTGGGGTCGCAGATCAATATTTCGAGGTGTTACAAACGGAATGACTAGATTAGTGGTGTTGGGTAAAAAAAGACGAAAATAGCGTCTATTCCCGGATGATAGAGGTTCACTACCAGAGCCACTGCAAGCGCATTTATTGACCAAGCATAACAAAATTTTACACAACGATTGCTTCGACGAATACCACAAGATCTAAAGAGTTTGGTCGAAATTGATTCTATTTTGGGGGTAGATTAAGGCTATAGTTGGCACCTTCCGACTTTGCCTTTCCTTACTTGTTTTAATGGGGCCCCAATAGCCGAGTTGGTAGCGTGCTAAGAGTGCCAGTGCGGGGGTCGTGGGTTCGATTCCCACCAGAGGCTTTGGTCTATCGCTATTGTAGTATCACAATGGACTTAAAATGGGCTAAGGACTGCCACTCTAACCTAACCTACTTGTGTATATACAGAAACCATCATATGCAACAAGATACAATCGAATTCCCCTCCTAAGAAATTTCAGAAAAATTTTTGTCGAAACTTAAAGATTTTGCAAATACACTAATTATCCCATAAAATATAACCTTTTATCTAACTAGTTTCATTCGTGCACTTTACACCAATGAAACCCTCATTGGGATATGCCATTCTCAACTTAAGCTAGAATTTTTCTAAGACAGCTATATTTTTGGGAATTTTTTTACCCATTCTGCATCAATGGGTTAAAAGAAGTCTTCCCGCTGTCTATTTAATCCTTTACGACGAGAGAGTAAACATAGTTTTTAGTTATTGAAGTACATTTTCAAAGCCATGCCAAACATAAAACCAAAGCAATGCTCAAATACTCGTACCATTCATAAACTAACCACTCTTGGATCTTTCTAGTTCTTGCAGTTAATATTCGGATGGGTTTATTGGGAAAGTACATCAACCTTTTGTGGCGTACGTGCTATGCATAATTGTGGCTGTATGTTAGATGGAATGTCTTTGGGGAATGTTGTTTGGTATTTTGGGTATAAAAGACTAGCTCAATGCGGCTTGTGGTATCAGTTTTCTATTTTGCTAATCAACAACACAACCAAAAACCCAAACAAAATGTTCAAATTCGTAAGTTCTTAAAAACACTACGTACTTCAAAACTTTATCAAGGTGAGAAATAATGATATCCTTTTCGTTTCTAGATCGCTGCTTGCTTCTTCGCTGCCTTGGCTGTTGCTGCTGCCAAACCTGCTGTGATTGCTCCTTTGGCTTATAGTGCTCCCTTGGCTTACTCTGCACCCTTGGCTTACTCTGCTCCTTTGGCCTATGCTGCTCCAGCAGCGGCTGTTGTTGGTCGTGCCGCCTATGTAGCTCCTTATGCCTCCAGCTATCATGCCCACGCCATAGCCCATACTGCTGCCTTCCCTGCCGCTTATGCTGCTGCTCCCGTCGTTGCTGCCGCCGCCCCAGTAGCCACTCATTTTGCCGCACCCCTTTTATTGAAGAAGTAAATCAGAGAATGTGAATCTGAATAAACGACTGTGATTGCCAAAGCAAATTTAAATTGAAAACTTTTTTTTGGATGGTACAGCCATCGCCTGGGATATTGTGGACTATTTGTAAAAGTTGCAAAAGTGTAAATGTATATGTCTAAGGTGAGAGTGCTAGCACTTAGGGCATAATATCGGAATATTGATTTGAAAAGTTTATGACAGTGTAGGTAATCGTTGCCTTAAGGCTATAAAGTCAATCTATGACACTGAAACCCTGGATCTGGATAACACCTCAGATTTAGCCACTTTAAATTTCAAAAAGTTATCTCTATCCATTCTTAAATGGCATATATTTTACTTGTTTGTTTTTTCGTTTCTACCCCACTGTATGGTGGAGGGAATAAATATAATTTTATACGCGATGGAATTTAAGTGTGATCGTGTCAATATTTTTGACTGGAAAATCCGAAACGACAATAGTCGTTTGTATACGGGAACTATATCTAAATCTGAACCGATATGGGCCATTTGCAATCCCCAACGACACAGTTATAAGATGTCATAACAAAACACCTCATGCAAAATTTCAGCCAAATCGGAAGAGAATTGCGCCCTCTAGCGGCTCAAGAAGTCAAGATGCAAGATCGGTTTATATGGCAGCTTTAGGAACAGATTTGAATCATACTTAGCACAGTTGTTGGAAATAATACTAAAACACCGCGTGCAAAATTACAGCCAAATCGGATAAGAATTGCGCCCTCTAAAAGCTGAAGAAATCAAGACCCCAGATCGGTTTATATGACCGCTATATCAGGTTATGAACCGATTTAAACTATACTAAGCACAGTTGTTGGAAGTTATACCAAAACACCACCTGAAAATTTTCAGTCAAATCGGACAAGATTTGCGCCCTCTGGAGGCTCAAGAAGTCAAGACATTAGATCGGTTTAAATGGCTGTTATATCAAAACAAGGACCGATTTGGCCCATTTACAATCCTAACCGACCTACACTAATAAAATATTTGTGCAAAATTTCAAGAGCCTAGCTTTACTCCTCCAAAAGTTAGCGAGCTTTCGACAAACAGACGGACGAACAGACATGGATGAATGGACTTAATAATTTATGCCGACATAGCAGCTACAGTGAAATATGTTCCGATTTGGACCAAATTCGGCACGGACATTGAGTGGTCTAATAAGTACAAGTCATTGTTCATTTTTGTAGAACAAAATGTTGGTCTTTTTGGTAGCTACATATATCCAAATATGGACCCATCTAAGTCATATTCGACATGGATGTCGAAAATCCTAACACAAGAGGTATATCGAAGGGCCTAACACAACTCACTGTTCCAAATTTTGTCAAAATAGGGCAATTAATACGTCTTTTATGGGCATTAGACCTTAAATCGAGAGATCGGCCTATTGGTCATTTTATGGGCCCAAAACTTAAAATCAAGATATCGGTCTATTTGACAGCTATATCCAAATCTGGACCGATCTAGACCAAATTAAAGAAGGATGTCGAAAGGCCTAACGCAATTCACTGTCCCAAATTTTGGCTAAATTGGCAATAAATATGCCTTTTATGGGCCCAAAAATTTAAATCGAGAGATCGGTCTATATGGCAGCTATATCGAAATCTGGACCGATCTGGTCCATTTTACAGAAAGATGTTGAGGGGCCTAACTTAACTCACAAATTTCGGTGACATCGTACAATAAGTACACCTTTTACAGGCCCAAAACCTTAAATCGAGAGATCAGTCATATGGCATCTGTGTCCAAATCTGAACCGATCTGAGCCAAATTACAGAAAGATGTCGATGGACCTAACACAACTCATTGTCCCAAATCTTGGCAAAATTGGACAATAAATGCGCATTTTATCGGCCCATAACCTTAAGTCGAGAGATCGGTCTATTTGACAGCTATACCCAAATCTAGGCCACATTAAAGAAGGATGTCGAAGGGCCTAACCCAACTCACTGTCCCAAATTTCGGCGAAATCGGACAAAAAATGGGCTTATTATGGGCCCAAGACCTTTAGTAGAGAGATCGGATTATCTGCCAGCTATATCCAAATCTACACCGATCTGGTCCAAATTGCAAGAAGGACGTCGACTGGCCTTACACTGCCCCAAATTTCAGCAAAATCGGATGATAAATATTCCTTTTATGGTCCTAAGACCTTAAATCGGCGGATCGGTCTATATGGGGGCTATATCAAGATATAGTCCGATGTATCCCATCTTCGAACTGAACCTGCTTATGGACAAAAAAAGGATCTGTGCAAAGTTTCAGCTCAATATCTCTATGTTTAAAGACTGTAGCGTGATTTCAACAGACTGACGGACGGACATGGCTTAATCGTCTTAGATTTTTACGCTGATCAAGAATATATATACTTTATAGGGTCGGAAATGGATACTTCGATGTGTTGCAAATGGAAAGACAAAATGAATATACCCCCATCCTTCGGTGGTGGGTATAAAAATCTCCTTACCGCCCAATATTTACCACCAAGGTGTAACTGTATGCCAATTTAAAGTGCTGTAAATCAATCCGTAAAGGATGTACCATTTGGTACCTAAATATACGAATTTCAAAATAAGTCTTTTTAGTCACCTAATATATATTGCCAAGGTGTTCCTGTATCCTAAATTTTAGAGCTCTAGCTCATTCTGTAAAGAGAGTACCATTTGGCACCTAAATGTACAAATTTCAAAAACTATTCTTGTCGTCTAATACGTATTGTCAAGACGAACCTGTAACCCAAATTTGAAAGCCTGTGACCCTATCCCCTGATATATATTGTGAAAGAATTACTGCATTCCGATTTTGCCTAGGTGTGCCTGCATCCCAAATTGCAGAGCTCCATCTCAATTCGTAAAGAAAGTAGCATTTTGTACGTTTTAGTACCTAAATGTTAGAATTTCAATGCTTCCCTATATATACTGCCAAGGAGTAAGTGCATCCCGATTTTCAGAATTGTAGCTCAATCTGTTAAGTACCATTTTTCATGTTTTAGTACCTAGTACTAGTCGACCGAATGCACTCTCAAATTGTACCTGTATTCCAAATTTCAGAGCCCTAGCTCAGTTCGTATAGAAAGTTCAATTTTGTACGTTTTGCTACACTAATAGACGAATTTCAAGAAAATCTCCTAGTTGTCCGGTATATACTGTCAAGGTGTTACTGTTTGCAAATAGTACCAATTACAGCACAACAGTAGGTTTTTTCCACTTCTGGTATGATTTGTAATCGTATATTGAATTTTTTCAAGATCACGAAATTTTTTACCAAATTGTTTAATTCTAACTATCGCCGTTCGCTGTGAAGGAATAGAAGCTATTTCGTACTTTTTTGTCCTTTTCGGTACCAAAATGTACGAAAAAATTTTATTAGCAAATCTTATTTTTTCAAAACGCTCTTCAATTTGAGCAACAATTCATTTTTCTGGCCCTTCCAAACATTTACCATTTTGTACTATTCATCATTTCGTACTATTTGGTAAACAATCATCATTTCGTACTATTTGGTTTTTTCCACTTCTGGTACATTCACCATTTCGTACTATTTGGTACGAATATCACAAAATCCCGCCTTATCACGGCTGTATGACCCAAGACCCACATTCAAGCCAAGTTTCATGATTCTAGCTTTAGCCATTTGCGCGGATCGTTGATCAGTCAATCAGTCAGTCAGTCACGGAGCTCTTTTATGTATAGAGATCTAGGATGATCCAGAAATAATATCCGTCCATCTGTCTGCTAAAGTCATATTAGAGTCTTAAACAATTTAAAGCGTGCTAAGTTCGGAAACCCGAATGTTATATACCCTCCACCATGATTCGCATTTGTCGAGTATCTCTTTTGGGGTATATCTTTTCAGTCAAACAAAGGATTATGGATAAGAATTGCTTTGTTATTGGAGCTATATCAGATCCCTGATTCGCACCAGCCAATCGAATAAGAGATCTCGTTTATATAGAGTTACTAGCCGAGCCGGGCCCGCTCCGCTGCGCCTTCTTTAACTCTCCGTTATCGTTTTAGGGTGGGAACACTTCGCCCTGTATGCGGATATCGAATTCGTGCTATTGTAGCCTATGATGCTGAACGCGTTCGAGTCCTGGCGAGAACATCGGACAAAGCGGCGACATTTGCGAGATACAATGCCATGCATGGTCATTTAAAAAATTTTCCCCAAAGAGGTGCCACACTGTGGGACGCCGTTCGGACTCGGCTATAAAAAAAGGACCCTTATCATTGAGTTAAAACTTGAATCGGAAAGCACTTATTGATGTGTGAGAAGTTTGCCCTGCTAGATTCCTGATATTTTTAAAAATTAGGGTAATGAGAATTACTTTTTAGGGGAGGGATGGCACCTTAGATATTTCAACTCAAATATGGATATCAAATTCGTGCTGCACTTCCAAATCCCTTTAATTTGAGACCCATATTGCCATGGCCGGTAAACATGAACGATTTGGAGGGTGTTTTGGGGCAAATTCGTTCTTTTCTACCAACGGAAATGAAGTTCAGTTTAGGGGGCGCTTTAGGACCTACCCCAAAACACTTGGCTCCATAATTGAATATCAAATTCGTTTTATACTCTAAAATACCATTTATTTGAGTCTCATATTGTCATAATGGGTCAAACAACCCATTTGACGTATCTTTAGGAGGAAAAGCGCCACCTAGACTTGAACGCAAATTTTAATGTCATATTCTTAATCTACTCCCAAATATCTTTCATTTGAGTCCCATATAGCCATGGCCGGCTAACATGCCCATTTGGGGGTATTTGGGGGTGGGCGACCTCCCATTACTTGGACCTAATGTTTTATGTCATATTTGTAATCTACTGTCTAATACTTGTCATTTGAGTCCCATATTGACATGAACTTCGGAATATATCTGTTTAGAGGAGTTTTGGGGTTGGGAGGGGGCCGATGGGTACTTGGAACCAACTTTTAATACCATACTCGTTTTTTGGTCTCCAATACATTTCATTTGTGGTCATCGGATATGGTTGGCATTTTTGGGGTAAGGGGGAGGGTCCGCCTCCCTCGATATCTAAAAATTATAAAACCTATGTTTCCTTCCACACAAACGTACACAATCTATGGAACATTTTTTAAAAAATTGGTTCAGCCAAGAATCATGTAGTCATAATGGGTCTAATGGCGTTTTTGAGGAGTGTCGAGACCCCCCATATTTCGATCTGATTTCGTATGCCAAATTCGAAATCTACTACCGAATACCTTTCATTTGAGCTCCATATTAAAATAAACGTTCAATATACCTGTTTGGGGGAGTTTTGGGGTTGGGGTGGCCCGATGGGTACTTAGACTCAAATTTCAATACCATATTCGTATTCCACTCTCCAATACCTTTCATTTGATACCTATATTGTACCACTCGGTCCACTTTTGAGTTTGGATTGTGTGTTTGGTATAAGGGGGATGGTCCGTCCCCCTTTCAATATCGAAAAATTATATAGCCTATGTTTCGTTCCAGATCAATCTACACAATATGCGAACATTTCGAGAAAATCGGTTCTGCCGTTTTTCAGTCTATACGGAACAAACAAACCGAGTCCCATACATCCGTGATTGGCTAATGTGGCCATTTTGTGCTTTTTTGTGTGGGTGGGGTGACCCCCTTCACTTCGACATGAATTTGTATGCCAGATTCGTTATCTACTCCCGCATACTTTTCATTTGATACCCATATTGTCCATATCGGTCCACTTCTGATTTTGGGTGGTGTTTTTGGGGTAAGGGGTCCGCCCCTTTCGTTATCAATAAATTATAAATCATATTCCTACTTCCTAACCATAGTCGTAGTCTACTCTCGAATACCATTAATTTGAGTCCCATATTGTTATGATCGTCAAATAAACCTATTTTAAGGAGTTTTGGGGCGGCCCCCAAGGTACTTGGACCCAACTTTTGTTATGAAATTCGTACTCTACTCTTGAATACCTTTCATTTCAATCCACTTTTATTTTTGGGTAGTACTTTGTGGGTAAAGGGGAGGGTCCGCCCCCCTCCCAATATCAAAAAATTATATAGCCGTTTTTTCGTCATGGGAGAGGCATATCCCGGAGTGCTTTCTCCGCACGCTTCTGCTCCGTGTCGGGATTGAAGAGAACCCCGGACCCCGGTTCTGTTCGGTTTGCCAGAACCGCCTTTATCATCGGTCGGCGTCGGTGAGGTGTAACCGCTACATGGAGTGGTTACATTTCCAATCTTACTTAGGCCCTACGTCACTACTAGAGTACAGTCACACTGAATGAGTTGCAAGGTGCTTTGCGAACATAGACAGCAGTGGGTCAGAAGCGTCGTCGTCTTCTGCTTCCTCGTCGTGGGAATAAAATTACGCTACAGTTTTCAAAAATAAAGATATTGAGCTGACACTTTGCAAAAATTCGTTTTTATACCCACCACCGAAGGATGGGGGTATATTCATTTTGTCATTCCGTTTGCAACACATCGAAATATCCATTTCCGACCCTATAAAGTATATATATTCTTGATCAGCGTGAAAATCTAAGACGGTCTAGACATGTCCGTCCGTCTGTCCGTCTGTCTGTTGAAATCACGCTACAGCCTTTAAAAATAGAGATATTGAGCTGAAATTTTGCACAGGTTCTTTTTTTGTCCATAAGCAGGTTAAGTTCGAAGATGGGCTATATCGGACTATATCTTGATATAGCCCCCATATAGACCGATCCTCCGATTTGGGGTCTTAGGCCCATAAAAGCCACATTTATTATCCGATTTTGCTGAAATTTGGGACGGTGAGTTGTGTTAGGCCCCTCGACATCTTTCGTCAATTTGGCTCAGATCGGTCCAGATTTGGATATAGCTGCCATATAGACCGATCCTCAGATTTAGGGTCTTAGGCCCATAAAAGCCACATTTTATAACCGATTTGGATGAAAATTGACACAGTGAGTTGTGTTAGGCCCTTCAACATTCTTCGTCAATTTGGCCCAGATCGGTCCAGATTTGGATATAGCTGCCATATAGACCGATCCTCCAATTTATGGTCTTAAGCCCATAAAAGCCACATTTATAATCCGATTTCGCTGAAATTTGGGACAGTGAGTTGCGTTGAGCCCTTCGATATCCTTCGTCAATTTGGCTCAGATCAGTGCAAATTTGGATATAGCTGCCATATACACCGATCCTCCGATTTACGGTCTTAGGCCCATAAAAGCCACATTTATTATCCGATTTTGCTATAATTTCGGAGAGTGAGTTGCGTTGAGTCCTTCGACATCCTTCGTCAATTTGGCCCAGATCGGTTCAAATTTGGATATAGCTGCCATATAGACCGATCCTCCGATTTATGGTCTTAGGCCCATAAAAGCCACATTTATTATCCGATTTTGCTGAAATTTGGGACAGTGAGTTGCGTTGAGCCCTTCAACATCCTTCGTCAATTTGGCCCAGATCGGTCCAAATTTGGATATAGCTGCCATATAGACCGATCCTCCGATTTATGGTCTTAGGCCCATAAAAGCCACATTTATTATCCGATTTTGCTGAAATTTAGGACAGTGAGTTGCCTTAGGCCCTTCGACATCTTTCTTCTATTTGGCCCTGATCGGTTCAGATTTGGATATAGCTGCCATATAGACCGATCTCTCGATTTAAGGTTTTGGGCCCATAAAAAGCGCATTTATTGTCCGATGTCGCCGAAATTTGGGACAATGACTTGTGTTGGGCCCTTCGATATTTGTCTTCAATTTGGCTCAGATCGGTCCAGATTTAGAAATAGCTGCCATATAGACCGATCTCTCGGTTGAACAATGACTTGTACTTATAAGCATTTGGTCTAAATCGGATGATATCTATAGAGCTGCTATGTGGCATAAGGTATGCATTTTTCACTGGATTTTGACGAAATGTGGTTCACATATATACCCGAGGTGGTGGGTATCCAAAGTTCGGCCCGGCCGAACTTAACGCCTTCTTACTTGTTTGTCTATAGGCAAGTTAGGTTCGAAGACGCCGATTTAAGATCGATCCGCCGATTTAAGGTCTTAGGCCCATAAAATCCAAATTTATTATCCGATTTTGCTGAAATTTCGGATTTGTTAGGCTCCTTACCATTCTCAGCGACTATCTTCCACTTTCGTGATGGCTGTGTCATCCTTTTGGATGTCACAGTCCTGCATGAAGACTCTGGCACCGTGCGCGCTTAAATCGTTCCTGTTCCGACTGTGTGTCCCTCCGCAGGACACTGTCTGGAGTCTCCATTGGGAGAGGGCCGGTTTGGTCTTCCCAGAGTGGTTGAAAGCGGATAGCTCTTTTTTTTCTTCAGCGTCTTAGCACTTCCATCCTTCGTAAAAGTGCCTGGAATGTCAGTTCCATCCCTTCCAGCATCCTGCACTTTCGTCCGATTGTGCTACCTCTCCTCTGTTTCCTTCGTCGTGCCCCGGAGCAGAGCCATCGCCCATTTCTACCGTCATTCCACTTTCCTCATTTCTCGATTCCGATGCGATGACTGTTTCATTGATACTGTCGCTATCTGAATCGGAGACACCAACTTTACTTAAAGGCTGGGGATGAACTGTGCATCCGTCTGGTTTAACTGTCTCTTCCTCGTGTGTTATTCTGATGACTGATTGTGGGCTTGAAGCATTACTCTCGACTAAAGGAAGGTGCCAAGGCAAAGAGCGGACAACATGCTACTGTCTGATGCCACCACCGCAACGGCTGGTTTTTCGGAGTCCATATTTGGCGTACTCCTCGAAATTTTTAAAATTTTACTTTTTTGATGTTATTTTTAAGCATTTAGAGCGCACAAGCCGATTACTGGCTGAGGTGTATGTCCATAGTGGCATGAGGCGGATAAATATCCGCACCCTTTTTTATACCCTCCACCATAAGATGGGGGGTATACTAATTTCGTCATTCTGATTGTAACTACTCGAAATATTCGTCTGAGACCCCATAAAGTATATATATTCTTGATCGTCGTGAAATTTTATGTCGATCTAGCCATGTCCGTCCGTCTGTCCGTCCGTCCGTCCGTCCGTCAGTCTGTCTGTCGAAAGCACGCTAACTTCCGAAGGAGTAAAGCTAGCCGCTTGAAATTTTGCACAAATACTTCTTATTAGTGTAGGTCGGTTGGTATTGTAAATGGGCCATATCGGTTCATGTTTTGATATAGCTGCCATATAAACCGATCTTGGGTCTTGATTTCTTGAGCCTCTAGAGTGCGCATTTCTTTTCCGATTGGGATGAAATTTTGCACGACGTGTTTTGTTATGATATCCAACAATTGTGCCAAGTATGGTTCAAATCGGTCCATAACCTGATAATCGGTACAAATGAACTTTCCATTAAAGAACAGGGCCAAACTTCTCACATATCAATGAGTGCTGTCCTATTCAAGTTTTTAAGCTCAATGTTGAGGGAGCTCCTTTTTATAGCCGAGAGCGATAGGAATGCCGCAGTGCGACCCCTCTTTGGGGAGAAGTGTTTACATGGCATAGTACCTTACAAAATGTCACCAGCATTAGGAGAGGATAACCACCACTGAGAATTTTGTTCCGATGTTATCGCCAGGATTCGAACCCATGCGTTCAGCGATCATGATTACCGCTGCGCTACGATGGCCACCGTGTTCTATTATTTAACATTTTCAGGGTGTCACCACTAGTTGATAATTGTGTCCTAACGTCGTCTGTGAAAATGAAAAGTGTACAGTATGCTCTGCCATTTCATCATGGAAAAATTGACAAACGATGATAAGCGACCTCCTTTTTATAGTCGAGTCTGAACGTTGTGCCGCAGTGCGACCCTTCTTAGGGGAGAAGTTTTTACATGGCATAGTACCTCACAAAATGTCGCCAGCATTAGGAGAGGATAACCACTGCTGAAAAATTTTTCTGATGTTCTCACCAGGATTCGAACCAGTGTGTTCAGCAATCATGGTTACCGCTGCACTACGATGGCCAACGTGTTCTATTAGTTAACATTTTTAGGGTGTCACCACTGGTTGATAATTGTGTCCTAACGTCGTCTGTGAAAATGAAAAGTGTACAGTATGCTCTGCCATTTCATCATGGAAAAAAACTGACAATCGGGCAATGGCTGTTAATCGTAGACATTTATTAGTGTGTTCTATTAGTTAACATTTTTAGGGTGTCACTACTGGTTGATAATTGTGTCTAAACGTCGTCTGTGAAAATGAAAAGTGTACAAGTATGCTCTGCTATTTCATCATGAGAAAGACTGACAAACGAGCAATGACTGTTAGTCGGAGACATTTATTAGCAAAATGATTCTTTTTAACTAAGATTGGATAGCTATCGCGCTGATTGATTGTATTTTTGTTCTAAATGGGTTCATCTTTCTATATTTCCACCTATCTCTGAAGTCAAAAATCACAAAAAACCCGAAAAATTGTTTAAATTTCCTTTAAAATTGCAATCACAGTCATTTTATTCAAATTCACATTCTCTGATTTACTTCTTCAACAAAAGGGGTGCAGCAAAGGGAGTGGCTACTGGAGCGGCAGCTACAACTGGAGCAGCAGCATAGGCAGCAGGGAAGGCAGCTGAGTGGGCAATGTGATGGGCATTATAGCTGGAGGCATAGGGGGCAACATAGGAGGCATGTCCAACAACAGCGGCAGCGGGAGCAGTGTAGGCCAAAGGAGCAGAGTAAGCCAAGGGTGCAGAGTAAGCCAAGGGAGCAGAGTAAGCACTGTAGGCCAGAGGGGCAACCATTCCGGGTTTGGCAGCAGCAACAGCCAAGAGAGCGAAGAAGCAAACAGCGATCTGGAATCACAGAGGACACTTTAGGTAATCACCAAAGGGATTTGTTTAGAAATCTTCAAGGAACTTACGAATTTGAACATTTTGTTTGGGTTGTTTTGTTGATTGACAATATAAAATTGATACCAATTGGCTAAGTGACTAAGTCTTTTATACTAAAGACTACCCAAACGACCATAATGCATGGCACGTACATACCTCAAAGGTTGACGGACTTTACCAACAAACTTTTTCGAATGGAAACTACAAGAACAGACACTGTTTTATACATTTTTGACTTTTGAAGGGAAGGTCATTGCTGACAAATTAACGGTTCCAGTTAAATTCAGGTTTTGAGGTAACCATGTGTTGTGTGATCTGAGCATTGTGTAGGTTAGTGATGTCCATCAGTGGCTTTCTATTTGGTAGTAGTAGTTTGTCACTAAATAATAAGGGGTACGGACATTAAAGCTAAGTACAGTGAGCCTTATGTTGTTATAGACTTTTCAACGTAAATGCATGTGCAAAGGCATAAGCTATGCTCTAGCGATCACAACGACTTGAAATACAACGATACCGAATCATTTTGTGATTCTTTATTAGCATTATCTGGTGCAGTGGTACACAAAAGTAGTCTGGATGCGACTTTGATGACAGCCTTTTGGGGTTAGCAGCCCTTATGGGGTTGCGAACGCTTTATGTTGGCAGAATTAGAAGCTCAGTGTTGCATTCTGAATAGGGTGATGGAACCAAAACAAGTTAGGGTGAGCTATAGTCGGGCAAAACCGACCTTTTGATACCCTTTACCTGAATAAGTTACCTAAATGGATATAAAATGAATGCTGTAGAATTTCGACCAAAATTCTTACATATGGCAGGAGTCATAGAGGTAATCGTTGTGCAAAATTTTGAGAATGCCGGTCGATAAATAAAAAAACGTTTGCAAAAGGCCTTAAAAGTGAAAATAGGAAGATACATATGTATGGGAGCTATATCAAAATCTGAACCGAATAATCAATAAAACTACTTTTTTTACCAAAAAATGCTACAAATTCACTTGTTTCAAATTTTTTACTTCCAAACTGTATAACCTTCAACTGTCACCAATCCAAATCATATATCAAAATGAAAATTGAACCGCAAAAGACTTTTTGCGTCACTAAATACGAAGCCAATATCGGGCAAAACTTAAAAAATTAATATTAAAAGTCGAATATCTCCAAAACCAGTGCAGATATTGCATAATTAATGCGAACTTTTTTGTAGGGATTTTTGACCACTATCCAACATAATCGGATCACAATTGAAGATTTGGCAGTCCGAAGAATTTTTCGAAATCCCTAGGCAACCAACTTTAGGGACCTGCCAAAAGGCGCCGGGACTAGCTAGGGCCTTGAAATTTTGGTCATGATCTCTATAGCACCTCAGCTCTCACCATTTCAAAGAGTTATCTTCATCCGTTCTCAAATGGAATCTTTTATAGTAGTTTTTTATCGATTCCATCTCATTGTGCAACGGTCGGTGCATGAAACGACAACTCACGTTTACAAAATCAAGACCAAATGTTGACAATATTTTCAACAACGCATGTTTATTGGTGCATGAATTTTGCAATGTCTGTTTATGTTCACACCATAGGATGTGGGTATACTAATTTCATCATTCTGTTTGTAACTCATCGAGATATTTATCTGAAACCCCATAAAGTATATATGTTAGTAAGTATATATCTTGATTGTCTTGATATTCTAATTCGATTTAGCCATTTCCGTCCGTCTGCCTGTCTGTCGAAGCACGCTTATCGAACTAGTAAGGCTAGCCGCTTGAAATATGACACAAATACTTCCTATTAGTGAAGGTCGGTTGGAATTGTAAATGGGTTACAAATATGCAAATTTTGCCCATGAACATTCCACTAAGGAACAGGGGCAAACTGATCACATATCAATGAGTGCAGTCCGATTCAAGTTTAAGCTCGATGATAAGGGGCCTCCTTTTTATAGCCGAGTCCGAACGGTGAGCCGCAGTGCGACACCTCTTTGGAGAGAAGTTTTACATGGCATAGTACCTCACAAATGTCGCCAGCATTAGGAGGGGAAAACCACCGGTGAAAATTTTTTCTGATGGTCTCGCCAGGATTCGAACCCAGGCGTTCAGCGTCATAGGCGGACATGCTAACCTCTGCACTACGGTGGCCTATAATTGGTGGGTATAATTGTTTTAATATAGCTGCCATATAAACCGATCGGGGATCTTGACTTCTTGAGCCTCTAGATAGTCCAATTCTTATCCGATTTAACTATAGCTGGGCACGCAGTGTTGTGTTATGACCTGCAATAAGTTAGCTGAGTAAGGTCAAAGTCGGTCCATGACTTGATCTAGCTGCCATATAAACCGATCTACCGAAATAGCTTTTTGAGCCTCAAGAGGTCGTAATTCTTTGATTCGGCCCGGCGCTTTTCTTCTTTAAATCAGTGTATGATCTCACTGAAAATCGCCACTAATAATCAGTAGCAAGACATTGTCCACATATGTGATTGAGATTCGTTTATCACGGGGTTCCAGACGGCATTCTGTGTTGTCATCCTTCCAACAACACTATGTTCCAGGTTTCTAGAACACCGTCCGTTTCAGCCAAATCGGACAAAAATTGCGGCTTCCAGGGCTCAAGAAGTCAAATCGGGAGATCGGTTTATATGGGAGCTATATCCAAATGTGAACCAATATGGACCATTTGCAATCTCCAATGACCTACATCAATATTGAGTATCTGTGCAAATTGCCAGCGGGTAGCTTTACGCCTTCGATCACTGTCGTGATTTTGACAGACGGACGGACATGGCTAGATCGACTTGGAATGTGGAGACGATCAAGAACATATATATATTTTAAAGGTCTTAGGTCAATATTTCGAGGTGTTACAAACGGAATGACTAGATTAGTATAACCCCATCCTATGGTGGTGGGTATAACAGACAGATAGCAAACAATTTGTGTGAGTAGTTCATATTTTGAAAATGACGGCGAGACGCTTTCATATGACTTAGTGTGCAGCGAGTAATTTCTCACTGTAGCGGCGATAAATTCGTGATAAATATACTCCCACTATCTATCTGCTCACCACAACTTGTTCGTTTTACTCTACCTTCAGTGTCTCGCCCTTTTTAGTAGTCTTGAAATACCACATCATGGGTTCAGCGTTCACGAGTTCAGTTAAAACAGTCAACAACGAATGGTTTTGTTCAGGTCCAAGGTGGATTATTGAAGTTGATCTCACGCGAACAGCTAAAAACATCGACGGTATTGAGATGTTCTGTGTTTACATTCACAGCAAACTGCCCCATTTTTTGCATGTTCTCTTTGTTTGTATTTCTCTCTCTCACTCACTCTCTTTTTTGACCTGCACACCTGTGTTGACAAAAATTTGTTGAGGTTTTGACCTCTCGTAACTCTTGGAGGGCTCCGTGGCGTAGAGGTAAGCATGTCCACATATGACGCCGAACGCCTGGGTTCAAAGCCCGGCGTGAACATCAGAAAAGTTTTCAGAGGTGGTAATCCCCTTTCTAATGCTGGCTACGTTTGTAAGGTATCCTGCCATGTTAAAACTTCTCTTCCAAATAGTGTCGCTATGCATCATGCCGCTTAGCAACACTACAAAAGGAGGCCTCTTATGAGCTTAAACTTAAATCGGACTGCACTCATTGATATGAGAAAAGTATCCAGTGTTCCTTAATGGAATGTTCATGGCAAATTTAGTTAGAGTATGGTCCGAATATTATTCTGCCGGATCACCCGCGCATTCCCCTAAAAAATACGAGGACGCTACCAACTCGGCTACCGGGGCGCCTTCCTTAATTGAATGTTCATGGGAAATTTAGTTAGTTGCACATAATATTCGGCTGGATCACCCGAGCGTCCCCTGAGAAATATTCGGTTGGACTGTGCGGTCCAGGGATGCGACTATCCACCCTTTGCGCATGTTGTCAAATGCCTTCCCGATATCTGAGAAAGTCGCCATGGTGTTCTCCTTCAGTCGGAGTGAGGTTTTGATTTCTCGTATCACTTCGTAAAGGGCCGTCTCTATCGACCTACTGTTGAGGTATGGGTGTTCTGTCCCAGTGCATTTCTTCGGGGTATGTCCCTTCCTTACCTTAAGGTCTAGCAGCCTTAATCAAAAATAGACTGATGGACCTATAATCCTTTGTGGTTCATTATTTTCACCCAGACCTCTCTCCACGCTCATGTATACCGTAAAAAGCAGTTTCAGCCATGATAGCGTAACTCCAATGGTATTCCAGCGGTAGTGCCAAGTTGATTTCTTTCGTTGCTTACTTACTTAGATTGGCTATGACAGAATATTTGTCCGATAAGCCGAATAAGGAATAGCGTTCCAAACGCCTCGATCTTCTACGCTCCTTCTTAAATCTATGACACCAAGTTTCGAAGTGTCTCCCACCCCGGGAACTTGGTCGTCCCGCGTGTACTTGCCTTCTTTGCTGGGGTTTCTTCATCCATTCTGACAACATGACCTAGCCAACGAAATCGTTCAATTTTGATCCTTTAACTATGCTATCATTGTCATACAACTGGTGGTTCATACGACGCCTATATTCTCCATTAACGCAAACTGGTCCACATTTGTTAAGAAGGATTTTTCTCTCAAACACTCCAAGTTCATCAGCTTTTGCAAGTACCCATACTTAAGAGCCATAACAACAGCACGGGTTTTATCATTGTCTTGTATAGTGTCATTTTACTTTGTCGAGAAGTGGCTTTGCTCCTCAGCTGCTTGCTCAATACAAAGTAGCAGCTGTTAGCCAATATTATCATACATTATATTTCAAAACCGCTGTCATTTGTTTCGGTTACGGCGGTGCCAAGGAAGGTAAATTTGCTGACTATCTCAAAGTTGTAGTTCCCAACTTTCTTTATTTTTTTTATCTGCTCGGGCTTATATGCCTTTGTGGGAGTTGATATCATTCACTTTGTCTTATCTCCACTTCTACCATTGTGGCCGAATAGCTGGAAAGTGTATATCACCCAAACTATTTTCCACTAGTCGACAATAGTACCGGTTAGAACTTCGTCGAGGCAGCTTCTGTGGGTATTACTATATTTTGATTGCGGTCCTACTCTGGAAAAATTACTCTTCATCAGAAGTTCTAAGACCTTTTGCTTGCTTTCGATCTTTCTTCTCTGGGAGCTTGACGAGCTGAGTTCCCAAAGAGCACTTTACGCAAGTTAGAAACCACACAAGTACCTTCTTATTCTTCACAGAATTTATCCCAGGGAATCCTATTTGGTGGCCACCATAGCGCACCATATCCGCCTATGACGCTGAAAGCCTCGGTGGTTATCCTTTTTCCTAATGCTAGCGTAGCGCAGCATGTCCGCCTATGATGGTGAAAGCCTCGGTGGTTATACCCTCTTCTAATTATGGCGACATTTGTGAGGTACTTTGACATGTAAAAACTTCTCACCAAAAAGGTGTTGCACTGAGACACGCTGTTCGGACTCGCCTATGAAAAGAAGGCCCCTTTTCATTGAGCTTAAAATTGAATCGGACTACACTCATTGATATGAAATAAGAATCCCCTGTTCCTTTTTGGAATTGTCATGGGCAAATTTGCATTTGCATGCGCTTCCTGTTCCTTCATCAACCTGCCCAGCGCTTCGCGGTATTCCTCTCAGTCCTCTGCCGTGTTTTCTCTGTTTTTATACCCTCCAACATAGTATGGGGTATACTAATTTCGTCACTCTGGTATTTTAAGTCGATCTAGCCGTGTCCGTCCGTTCGTCTGCCGAAAGCACGCTAACTTCCAAAAGAGTAAAGCTAGGCGCTTGAAATTTTGCACAAATACTTTCTATTAGTGTAGGTCAGTTGGGATTGTACATGGGCCAAATCGGTTCATGTTTTGCTATAGCTGCCATATAAACCGATCTTGGGTCTTAACTGCTTGAGCCGCCAGAGGGCGCAATTCTTTTGGTATCACTGTCAATAACTGTGCTATGTATGGTTTAAATCGGTTCCTAACATGATATAGCAGCCATATAAACTGATCTTGGGTCTTAACTTCTTGAGCCGCCAGAGGGCGCAATTCTTATTGGATTTGGCTGTAATTTTGCACGTGCTGTTTTGGTATCACTTTTAACAACTGTGCTAAGTATGGTTCCAATCCGTTTATAACCTGGTGTAGCTGCCATATAAACTGATCTTTGGTCTTGACTTCTTGTGCCGCCAGAGGGCGCAATTTTCATCCGATTTGGCTGAAATTCAGCATGAGGGGTTTTGTTATGACTTCTAACAACTGTGCTAAGTATGGCGCAAATCGGTAGTCTGGTATAGCTGTCATATAAACCGCTCTGGGATCTTGACTTCTTGAGCCGCTAGAGGGCGCAGTTCTCATCCGATTTTGTACAACGTCTTCTCCCATGACCTTCAACATACGTGTTCAGTATGGTCTGAATCGATCTATAGCTTGATACAGCAGCCATCTAAACCGAGCTCCCGATTTTGCTTCTTGATCCCCTACAAGGCGCAATTCTTATACGAATGGACTGAAATATTACCCAACGACATCTACAATGTTCAGCATTTAATTCATTATTGTTCGAATCGGACTATAACTCTGGCACACAAAGTTCTTGCCTGTTGCGCCCAATGACTTCTACTATGGTCTCCAATATCTAAACCAAGTATGGTCCGAATAGGTCTTTAACCTCTTATAGCTCCAATAGCATGGCAATTTTTATCCATTATCCTTTGTTTGCCTATGAAGAGATACCGCCTAAAGAACTCGATAAATGCGATCCATGGTGAAGGGTATATAAGATATGGCCCGACCGAACTTAGCACGCTCTTACTTGTTCTAATAAGAAGACTTCCCGCTTTACTTCCTAAGTATTTTCAATTCTGCCATTTGCCATGGCTGGTTGGTTTATGAGGCTGTACCTAATCAAGATATGTCTTTAAATGGCCTCTTTCAGGCACTCCATAACAAGAACCACTGCGGATTCCCGTATCTTGGTTCCGTTAGGACATCTCGTCCCCCCACCGGTGAAAACCAGGTTTTTTTTGAAATGGTTCCCTGAAATTCTCCCAGTTGACCTTTGTCTTATTTCTGTGTGTCTTACTCCTTCCCTTTTAGTGCTCAATTGAAAACTTATCCTGTAGTTGTTCGAAAAGGGCATTGGGGACGTTGCAATTTGAGACTTTAACGAAATCACGGTTCGTCGTAAGTGTTGTATCTGTAACATATTCCCTGAACCGGTTGTACAACGTTTGGGTATTACTTTTGTCCTTGGACAAAATGTGTTTTAATAGTGACTTATTTTGTAACCATGTTAACCCATAGACTGTGGTGTGTATTGGAGTCGCCCCCAAATCCTAATATACATTTCGGGTCATCAAGGGACTCCAAGCATAAAATCGGGATGTGGAGTCTTTTTGGGACTATTTCTGCTCAAAGATAATTCCCAAATGTTTTTTCCGACACAATTTTTACCATCAATCATAACGCCCCTGTGTGTCATCACTTACCTAGGCAACACTCAAATTAAATTAAATCATAATTAAATGGAACCATTTATTACTCAGCATTGACCTTCCCTTCAAAAGTAACAAAATAAATGTTACAGTAGTCTCTGTTCTTGTAGTTCATATTCAAAAAGAGTTTGTTGCTAAACTCCATCAACCGTTGGTGTACGTGCCATGCATTTTGGTAATGTTGATTATCAGGCATATGGTCTTTTGGGTAATTTTCAGTATAAAAGACTTAGTCACTTAGCCAATTGGTATCAATTTTATATTGTCAATCAACAAAACAACCCACACAAAATGTTCAAATTCGTAAGTTCTTTGAAGATTTCTAAACAAATCCCTTTGGTGATTACCCAAAGTGTCCTTTGTTATTTCAGATCGCTGTTTGCTTCTTCGCTCTCTTGGCTGTTGCTGCTGCCAAACCCGGAGTGGTTGCTCCTCTGGCCTACAGTGCTTACTCAGCTCCCTTGGCTTACTCTGCACCCTTGGCTTACTCTGCTCCTTTGGCCTACACTGCTCCTGCTGCTGCTGCTGTTGTTGGACATGCCTCCTATGTTGCCCCCTATGCCTCCAGCTATAATGCCCATCACATTGCCCACTCAGCTGCCTTCCCTGCTGCCTATGCTGCTGCTCCAGTTGTAGCTGCCGCTCCAGTAGCCACTCCCTTTGCTGCTCCCCTTTTGTTGAAGAAGTAAATCAGAGAATATGAATTTGAATAAAATGACTGTGATTACAATAGGAAATTTGAAGCATGTGTGTAGCATTTCTTGATTCGGGGATCTTCCGATTTGTTTCTTAAGAGCACGGAAGATTTTTCCATACTATTTTAGTACAATTCGAAATTTTGCCCACGAACATTCCACTAAGGAACAGGGGCAAACTTCTTACATATCAATGAGTGCAGTCCAATTCAAGTTTTAGGCTCAATGATAAGGAGCCTCCTTTTTTTATAGCCGAGTCCGAACGGCGTGCCGCAGTGCGACATCTCTTTGGAGAGAAGTTTTATATGGCATAGTACCTCACAAATGTTGCCAGCACTAGGAGGGGAAAACCACCGCTGAATATTTTTTCTGATGGTCTCGCCAGGATTCGAACCCAGGCGTTCAGCGTCATAGACGGACATGCTAACCTTTGCGCTACGGTGGCCTCCAATTCGACATGTTAACTGACAATCCAACTATTGTCGCTTTACGGACCTAGCAAATACCCAAGTTGAAAAATCTGAACGTAACATCTGAAGTTGTTGTTCTCTGTAGCCCAAGAACAAGCTATCAGTTCACACCGCGGGCCCAAGGTGGACCAACACGCCAAAATAGTTTGGCTGTTATACACATATATATGTGCTCGAGTGTGTGAACATTCCGCTGTGCTCGTTCCCTTCTGCTCCCGTCATAATTGAGTTTATTTTGTCTCGTTTCTCTCCCAAATCGCGGGTAGAGCGCAAGCTCGATGTGGAGTTGCATTGCAACCGGGTGCCGTGACCCATAGATCGGAAGGAGTTTTAGATAGTGCTCCACCCCTAACCAAGGGGGAGAACACGTCCAGACAACGTGAACTCGAATTGGTACCCATGCAGAGCTTAGGCTATGTGTGGGGCCGTTAGTGGACGCATTATATTCACCCGGGGTTAAGAGCCCTGCAGGATTAGGCCAACGCGGCAGGGGCCTACATTAAACACCACTAGGACTTGTCTCGTTTCTCTTTCACTGCGCTCTTTGGCGGTTGAATATAGATCCCACACTTGTGGGTTCTATTGCTCGCTCTCTTTTTGCGAACCTTTAAAATTGATGAAGGTCAGTATAGAATTTATTAAGGCAAGCAGAAGGGACAGAGACAGTCGTGTGCTACATTAACTTTTTGTACATCATCAAACGTAAATCGTATCAAACTCCCTGCTGTTGGGAAATAAAAGGCACCCCATTTGAATTGGTTGGGAACAAAATTCATAGTGTGTGTTGTCTAAAATAATCAGGCAACAAAGTGCCAAAGTGCAGTGATCATACGGTGGCGTTGTTAAGGCAGGTCCCTGGCCAGTAATCGAAGTTGGTAAGCTGCCCCG
This sequence comes from Stomoxys calcitrans, assembly GCF_963082655.1. NCBI lineage: Eukaryota > Metazoa > Arthropoda > Insecta > Diptera > Muscidae > Stomoxys > Stomoxys calcitrans. The sequence goes on from NC_081552.1 coordinate 207,559,937, forward strand.
TCACAATCTCAGTCACCGGTAAACACTATCGATAAGTAGTGAGTCAGGGAGTGAACCTTATATCTTCTGCTGAAAAGTACAATCTATGTGTTAGATAATTTTCGTCTATGACCAAAATGTTGTCCTTAATTAACCTTCGCAGGTTCAAAAATTTTTATATACGTCGTGGTTCAAAGCCCCCCCGCGTGAGTCAACTACATAATTTGCACGAAACTGCCATATATATCCCAAAATGTCTTAGTTGTGGAAAGAAAAACTGAAGAAGATAGCAAAATACATCAACTCCTGACAACCACTAACCTCCCCCCGCACCACTCCACCCCCTCCAGTAGGATTTTTAAATAAAACTAATAAAAGTGTGCTAAGTTCGGCCGGTACGAAACTTCGGGACCCACCACCATGGATCGCATTTGTCAAGTGCTTTGAATGAGTTTTTATACCCACCACCGAAGGATATATTCATTTTGTCATTCCGCTGGCAACACATCGAAATATCCATTTCCGATATATATATATATATATATCCTTGATCGTCGTAAAAATCTAAGACGATCTAATCATGTCCGTCCGTCTGTCCGTTGAAATCACACAACAGTCCTTAAATATTTAGGTATTGAGCTGAAATTTTGCACAAATGCTTTTTGTGTCCACAGGCCATTTAAGTTCGAAGTTGGGCTATATCGGACTATATCTTGATATAGACCCCACATAGACAGATTTGCCGATTTAAGGTCCCGGGGCCCATAAAAGCCATATTTATTATCCAATTTAGCTGAAATTTGAGAAAGTAAGTTGCGCTAGGCCCTTCTTCATACTTCTTCAATGTGGCCCAGATCGGTACAGATCTGGATAGAGCTGCCATATAGACCGATCCCTCGATTTATGGTTTATGGGCCCAATAAAGGCATATTTATTGTCCGATGTCCCCGAAATTTGAGACAGTGAGATGCCTTAAGACCCTCGACACCTTTCTGCAATTTGGCTCGGATCGGTCCAGATTTGGATATAGCTGCCATATAGGCCGATCTCTCGATTTAAGGTTTTGGGCCCATAACAGACTCTTTTATTGTCCGATTTCGCCCAAATTTGAGACAGTGAATTAATTGCCTTAAGCCCCTCGACACCTTTCTGCAATTTGGCTCAGATCGGTCCAGATTTGCATATAGCTGCCATATAGACCGATCTCTCGATTTGAAGTTTTGGGCCCGTAAAAGGCGCATTTATTGTCCGATGTCGCCATAACTCGGGACAGTGAGTTGTGTTATGTCCCTCGATATATTCCTGCAATTTGGCTCAGATCGGTCCAGATTTGCATATAGCTGCCATATAGACCGATCTCTCGATTTGAAGTTTTGGGCCCGTAAAAGGCGCAGTTATTGTCCGATGTCGTCATAACTCGGGGCAGTGAGTTGTGTTAGGGCCTTCGATATCCTACTCAAATATGGTTCGCATCCGACTTAGTTTGCACAACATGATGACAATGATAGTGGATGGTTGTTATAAAAGAGGATGGTTAATTTATCCATGGTGGTGGGTATCCAAAGTTCGACACAGGCGAATTTATACGTTTTTATTTGTTTTTAATGGTGGGGTACAAAATATTTTGTAGAAAATTAGAATCTCACCCGGTTCTGCTTTGGGCTACGACTAAAAGTGGGAGAAAATCGATAAAAAAACTAGTGAAAAATATGCCATTTGAGAACGGATAGAGATAACCCTTTGTAAAGCTAAGGTGCTATCGAGATCATGTTAAGGACCCTAGGTGGTCCGGGCTTCCCTTGGCAGGCCCCTTAAGTTGGTCACCTTGGCATTTCGAAAAACTGTTCGGGCTGGCAAATCTTCATGTGTGGTCCGAATTGCAGAAAAAAAGGTCCCTACAAAAAAGTCTCCTTGAGGTATACAATATCTCAACTGGTTTCAGAGATATACGAGTTTAAATCGTTATTTGTTGAAATTTTGCCCAAAAATGGCTTAGTATTTCGCAAATGACGAAGGCATTTGTGGTTCGATTTTCATTTTATCGCATGATTTGGATTTGTGAGAAAATTTACAACGGCATAAAGTGTCTACAACTGATTATTCAGTTGAAAGTTATACAGTTTGAAAATCAAAAAATACGAAAAAAGTGTATTTTTGGCAAAAAAAAAGAACAAAATTATTGATTAGCCTTTATTAAAAAAACTTGCTTAATTTTTTTTGTTTTTTTTTTTTTTTTTGAAGTAGACATATTGTTGATGCTTTTTAAGTGAAATTTTAATAAGATATGTTCACTTAAACGAGTCTATATGTACCTCAAAATTGGCATTTTTTCATTCAATAGAATAGAATAGAAAAAACCCTCCCACCCTCCACCATAGGATGGGGGTATACTAATTTCGTCATTCTGTTTGTAACACCTCGAAATATGCGTCTGAGACCCCATATATTACATATATTCTTGATCGTCATGTCGTTTTAAGTCCATCTAGTCATGTCCTTCCGTCCATCTGTCTGTCGAAAGCACGCTAACTTTCGAAGGAGTAAAGCTAGGCGCTTGAAATTTTGCACAAATACTTTTAAGTAGTGTAGGTCTATTGTAGGGATTGTAAATGGGCCAAATCGGTCCATGTTTTGATATAGCTGCCATGTAAACTGATTTTGGGTTTTGACTTCTTGATCCTCTAGAGGGCGCAATTCTCATCCGATTTTGCACGTGGTTTTTTGGCATCACTTCCAACAACTGCGCTAAGTATGGTTCAAATCGGTCCATGTTTTGATATAGCTGCCATACTAACCGATCTTGTGCCTTGACTTCTTGAGCCTCTAGAAGGCGCAATTCTCGTCTTTAATTTTGCACGTAGTGTTTTGGTATCACTTGACTTCTTCAGCCTCTAGAGGGCGCAATTCTCTTCCGATTTGGCTGAAATTTAGCATGAAGTGTTTTGTTATGACTTCCAATAACTGTGCTAAGTATGACGCAAATCGGTACATAACCTGATATAGCTGCCATAGAAACCGATCTGCGATCTTGACTTCTAGAGCCTTCTAGAGGTTGCAATTCTCATCCGATTTGGCAGATATTTTGTACAACGGCTTTTCTCATGACCTTTAACATACGTGTCTAATATGGTCTGAATCGATCAATAGCTTGATACAGCCCCCATATAAACCTATCTTCCGATTTTGCTTCTTGAGCCCCTACAAGGAGCAATTCTTATCCGATTAAACTGAGGTATTACACAATGACTTCTACAATGATCAGCATTCATTTATGGTCCGAATCGCAGCTGTTTGGCTGCCGGGCCATAACGGAGTAAGGGGAAATGAAAGGGCAAACGATTTGGGGGTGAAGGCCAGAGGACTGTCGTCAATAAACTTGGTTAACCCGTCGACCCGAAAGCGCATACAAAATTGTGGAACAGCGAAACGGTTAAAATTTTCTTTTTAGACGTTACTTTTTAGTTTTTGGAGCGCACAACAAGCCCATTTCTGCCTAAGGTATATGTCCATAGTGGCATGGGGCGGATTAATATCTGAACCCGCTTTTCAACCTAACCTAACCTTGTCCAATTTAGACACACTCCAATTCGTCAATTGAATCGGACTTGTCTGTGTAGACATGAGCCTTAACATAGCCCCACAAAAAATAGTCTAAAGGCGTTCCATATCACGATCTAGGCGATCGGTCCCGAATGTGCAATAAAATGTTCACCGAACTCGTCTCTCAAAATAAGCCCATTGTTAGGCATGCTATGTGGCATGTGGCACCGTCTTATTGAAACCACATGTCATGCAAGTCAAGCTCCTGCATTTTGGGCAAAAAAAAAGTTGAATCTCATCTTCACAGTTACGTTACGATTCCAATCATCTTTGAAGAAGTACGGTCCAATGATGCCACCAGACCATAAACCGCACCAAACTTTGACTTTTTCTGTATGCATTGGTAGCTCTTGCAATGCTTCTGGCTGATCTTCACTCCAAAATCGACAATTCTGCTTATTTACGTACCCATTGAGCACCCACAGAGCGCTTGCACCCGAATGGTTAAATTACAGACCAAAGATGAAGATTTTTGACAATGAAACAAAACACAAAACGTGCGTGAGCTGTTTAAACCGGTGTTGCCGAAAAGATAATAGCTAAACAAGTAAAAGCGTGCTAAGTTCGGCCGGGCCGAATCTTATATACCCTCCACCATGGATCGCATTTGTCGAGTTCTTTTCACGGCATCTCTTCTTAGGCAAAAACAAGATGTCAAGACCCAAGATCGGTTTATATGACAGCTATATCAGGTTATGAACCGATTTGAACCATATTTGGCACAATTATTGGATATCATAACAAAATACTACGTGCCAAAATTCATTCAAATTGGATAAGAATTGCGCCCTCTAGAGGCTCAAGAAGTCAAGACCCAAGATCGGTTTATATGACAGCTATATAAGGTTATGAACCGATTTGAACCATACTTGGCACAGTTGTTGGATATCGTAACAAAACACGTCGTGCACAATTTCATTCCAATCGGATAAGAATTGCGCAATCTAGAGGCTCAAGAAGTCAAGACCCAAGATCGGTTTATATGACAGCTATATCAGATTATGAACCGATTTTAACCATACTTGGCACAATTGTTGGATATCATAACAAAATACTACGTGCCAAAATTCATTCAAATTGGATAAGAATTGCGCCCTCTAGAGGCTCAAGAAGTCAAGACCCAAGATCGGTTTATATGACAGCTATATAAGGTTATGAACCGATTTGAACCATACTTGGCACAGTTGTTGGATATCGTAACAAAACACGTCGTGCACAATTTCATTCCAATCGGATAAGAATTGCGTACTCTAGAGGCTCAAGAAGTCAAGACCCAAGATCGGTTTATATGGCAGCTACATCAGGTTATAGACCGATTTGAACCATACTTGGCACAGTTGTTGGATATCATAAGAAAACACGTCATGCAAAATTTCATTCCAATCGGATAAGAATTGCGTACTCTAGAGGCTCAAGAAGTCAAGACCCAAGATCGGTTTATATGGCAGCTATATCAGGTTATAGACCGATTTGAACCATACTTGGCACAGTTGTTGGATATAATAACGAAACACGTCGTGCAAAATTTCATTCCCATCGGATAAGAATTGCGCACTATAGAGGCTCAAGAATTCAAGACCCTAGATCGGTTTATATGGCAGCTATATCAGGTTATAGACCGATTTGAACCATACTTGGCACAGTTGTTGGATATAATAACGAAACACGTCGTGCAAAATTTCATTCCCATCGGATAAGAATTGCGCACTCTAGAGGCTCAAGAATTCAAGACCCAAGATCGGTTTATATGGCAGCTATATCAAAACATAGACCGATATGGCCCATTTACAATACCAACCGATCTACACTAATAAGAAGCATTTGTGCAAAATTTCAAGCGGCTAGCTTTACTCCTTCGGAAGTTAGCGTGCTTTCGACAGACAGACGGACGGACGGACATGGCTAGATCGACATAAAATGTCGCGACGATCAAGAATATATATACTTTATGGGGTCTAAGACGAATATCTCGAGTAGTTACAATCAGAATGACGAAATTAGTATACCCCCCATCTTATGGTGGAGGGTATAAAAATTACCCTTTAGTTATAGCCTTCATATAATCCAACCCCTGATTGGAATTCTTGAAACTCTACCAACCTCTATGACCACCCTATTTTACTTTCAACATAAGCTATATTTGTGTGCGTAAATTTTTAGCACAATTCACAATGCTGGGTTACAAAGATTTGGCTCCTGCGACCTTAATTTGGTTCACTTGTTTTGGTTCCTTTCACAATGTATTTTGCAGATTGATAACTCTCTGCTTCTAAATAGCAAAATAATATAAACCCCAGAGATAATAAATGTTCTAGTGTGGGAGGCCTGAGCACGACTGGCTGTTATGATGTTAATAAGAAGTTCCCCAGCGACTATGCGTTTAACCACCAACACACTTGAGCGATTTGCGGCCAAACATACGCGTTGTTAATATGCATTTACATACATACATACATAGATATGTGCATATGTTATTCATTATGGCAACGTGTGAGTAGAATTTTAATTGGACATTTTTGCGGTGACGATGGATGGCCTCTGTCTTTTGTGTTGTGGTCACTGGGCCGATGTCGATAATGCGAGCCAAGAAAATTGCCTCATTTATTGCGCCAAGTGAATTGAATTCGGTTAACCACGGTCAAATGTTGGACTTATAAATACACATGGGCCTGGGGAGGAGCATCAGTAGTTAACAATTAACGCTTAACTGGAATATAACAAACCACAACATATCACCATGTTCAAATTTGTAAGTGTTCCCACAAGGGGGAGGGGGAGACAAGTGGGCTAATTACAATGAGAATATCTCTGCAACAAAATGCCCCAAACAGTTGCTAATTGATTTTCTTTCCTTTTACCCTCTTCCATTGACTACGTCTGCGTCTGGTTGCTTCGCCCATTGGACTATGTGTAATGGCCAATAGATTGCTGTCTGCTTCTTTGCCATCTTGGCTGTGGCCTCTGCCAAACCTGCTGTGGTTGCTCCTGTGGCCTATAGTGCTCCCTTGGCTTACACCGCTCCTGCTGCTGCTGCTGTGGTTGGCAGTGCCGCCTATGTGGCCCCCTATGCCTCCAGTTATAATGCCCACACCGTTGCCCATTCGGCTGCCTTCCCTGCTGCCTACACTGCTGCTTACACCGCTGCTGCCGCTCCTTATGTAGCTACTTCACCCTATGTGGCTGCTCCTTACTATGCTGCTGCCGCCGCTCCCTATGTGGCCGCCGCCCCTGCCCCACTGCTGTTGAAGTAAATTTTCTGTGATAATGATCTGTTGTTGACATCAAATATATTTTAACGTTAATGATTCTAACAATGTGCTGTTATATGGAAAGTTTTCTCCTGCCGTACTAATTTCCTCTCCACCTGTTTCATTGGAACGAAGGAGGTGGCTCATAACTAACGAAGGTTGTTTGTGCCAAAGAACATCGATACAGGGGAATGCATCATTATTTCGTAATGCGATATGGCAAAACAAACAATGGCAAATAATTGACCAAAAGCCATTGCACGAGGATAGTCAAACGAATTTTCATGGAAATGTAGTGTTGTGTGAATTTGGTATTTTTTTTTTTGTGTAATTAATCATTCTGCTGTAGACCAATGCACAGAAGTCCAAATAACACACCCTATCTGAATTTGGAGTCAAGCATCCTGGAGGGAACACCCTACCAAAAAACCCCGAAAACGGCTAACCGAATGGGGACAATATATGTAACTGATGTAAGGTATATGGAAGTTGAGTACGAATATGAAATGACCATTTGGCTTCTAGAGTCTGGGTCTGGGGATTGTCCCACCCCTGAGAATACCCCAAATAGTCATGTAGACCGATTGGGAATCAAATGGAAGGACTTTGACAGTGGAATATGAGTCAGGTATGAATTTTCCCCTCCTAATGCTGGCGACATTTGAGAGGTACTATGCCATGCATGGAAGCCACATAAAAACTTCTCCCCAAAAGAGATGTCGCACTGCAGCACGCTATTCGGACTCGAAGGAGGTTCCTTATCAATGAGCTTGAAGGAATACAAATACGATAAGACCATTTGGCTTCAAGAGTCTGGGTCTGGGCATTGCCACACCCCTGAGAATTCCCCAAATAGTCATGTGGATCGATTGGAAATCAAATGAAAGAACTTTGACTGTGGAATATGAATCAGGTAAGAATTTTCCCCTCCTAATGCTGGCGACATTTGAGAGGTACTATGCCGTGTATGGAAGCCACATAAAAACTTCTCCCCAAAAGAGATGTCGCACTGCAGCACGCTATTCGGACTCGAAGGAGGTTCCTTATCATTGAGCTTGAACGAATACAAATACGATAAGACCATCTGGGTCCGGGGATTGCCCCACCCCTGAGAATTCCCCAAATAGTCATGTGGACCGATTGGAAATCAAATGAAACGACTTTTACTGTGGAATATGAATCAGGTAAGAATTTTCTTCTCCTAATGCTGGCGAAATTTGAGAGGTAATACGCCATGCATGGAATCCACATAAAAACTTCACCCCAAAAGAGGTGTCGCAAGCCGTTCGGACTCGAAGCAGGTCCCTTTTCATTGAGCTTAAACATGGATCAGACAGCAATCATTGATATATGAGAAGTTTGCCCCTGTCCCTTATGGGATGTTCATTGGCAAATTTGGCAAGAAACAAGTAAAAATGTGATAAGTTCGGCCGGGCCGAGTCTTATATACCCTCCACCGTGGACCGCATTTGTAAAGTTCTTTGGCCGATATCTCTTTATAGACAAAAAAAGGATAATGGATAAGAATAGCTATGCTATGTCAGCTATATCAAGGTTTGAACCGATTGGGGCCATACTTGGTTTGGCTGTTGGAGATTAGAATTGGATCAAGAAACAAGATTGGGAGATCTGTTAATATGGGAGCTACATGAGGTTATGAACCGATTTGAATCATACTTGTCGCAGTTGTTGATGGTCAAACCAGAACACTCGGATAATAATTGCGCCCTCTAGCGGTTCAAGAATTCGAGATCCGAGATCGGTTTATATGGGAGCTATACCAGGTTCAAAACCGATTTAGACCATACATAGCGTAGTTATTGATGGCCGTTGGGCTTTGCAAAATTTCAGCCAAAGGAGATAATTACTGCGCCCTCTAGCAGCTCAAGAAGTCAAGATACGAGATCGGTTTATGTGAGAGCTTTATCAGGTTAGGCTCCGATTTAGACCATACTTGGCGGAGTTGGAACCAAAACACTACATGCAAAATTTCACCCAATCGAATAAGCATCGTGCCCTCTAGGGGTTCAAGAAGTCAAGATACGAGATCGGTTTGTATGGGAGCTATAACAGGCTACGAACTGATTTAGCACTGTTGTTGATGGTCAAATTAGAATACTTCGTGCAAAATTTCCGCCAAATCAGATAATAATTGCGGCCTCTAGCGGCTCAAGAAGTTGAGAACCGAGATCTGTTTATATGGGAGCTATATCAGCTTATGAACCGATTAAGACCATACTTGGCAGAGTTGTTGATGGCCAAACCAAAACACTTTATGCCAAGAATTGCGCCCTCTAGCGGCTCAAGAATTGAAGATCCAATATCGGTTTATATGGGCGCTATATCAGGTTATGAACCAATTTGAACCACACTTGGTGCAGTGGTTGATGGTCAAACCAGAACACTCTGTGCAGAATTTCAGCCAAATCGGATAATAATTGCACCCTCTAGCGGCTCAAAAAGTCATGATCCGAGATCGGTTTATATGGAAGCTATTGTGTATAGGTTATGAACCGATTTGAGCCATATTTGGCGCGTTGTTGGTGCTCAAATAAGAACACTCCGTGCAAAATTTCAGCCAAATCGGATAATAATGGTGCCCTCTAGCGGCTCAAGAAGTCGAGATTCAAGATCGGTTTCTATGGGAGCTATATCAGATAATGAACGGATTTGGATCATACTTGACATACTTGTTGAAAGTCAAACCAAAACATGTCATGCTAATATTCAGCCAAAAAACTTAAGGCTAATTTTCAGCCAAATCGGATAAGAATTGCGCCCTCTAGCGGCTGAAGAAGTCAAGATTCAAAATCGGTTTATGTGGGAGCTATTCCAGGTTCAAAACCAATTTAGACCACACTTAGCGTATTCATTGATGGTCAAGCTAGAACACTCTGTGCAGAATTTCAGCCAAGTCGGGTAATAATTGCGCTCTCTAGCGGCTCAATATCCGAAATCGGTTAATATGGGAGCTATATCCGGTTATAAACTGATTGAGCCATACTTGGCGCAGTTGTTGGTGGTCAAACCAAAAATCTTTATGCAAATTTTCAGCTAAACCGGATAAGAATTGCGCCCTCTAGCGGCTCAAGAAGTCGAGATACGAAATCTGTTTATATGACAGCTATATCAGGTTATGAACCAATTTGAGTCACACTTGGTGCAGTTGTTGATGGTCAAACCAGAACATTCTTTGCAAAATTTCATCCAAATTGGATAATAATGGCGCCCTCTAGCGGCTCAAGAAGTCAAGATCCAAGATCGGTTTCTATGGGAGTTATATCAGATTATGAACCGATTTGGACAATACATGGCACAGTTGTTGAAAGTCAAATCAAAACATTTTATGCAAAATTTCAGCCAAATTGGATATTAATTGCGCCCTCTAGCGGCTCAAGAAGTCGATATCGAAGATAAGTTTATATGGAAGCTATAACAGGTTACGAACCGATTTGGACCATTCTTAGCACAGTTGTTTATGGTCAAACTAGAATACTCAGTGTACAATTTTCGCCAAATCGAATAAGAATCGCGCCCTTTAGCGGCTAAATAAATCAGGATACAATTTCGGTTTATATGGCAGCTATATCATAACATGGACCAATTTGACCCATTTTTAATCCCAACCGACCTACACTAGTAAAAAGTATTTATGGAAAATTTCAAGCTCCTAGCTTCCTTTTGACAGACAGATGGACATGGGTAGATCGATTTCGAGGTTTTAGAAACGGAATAACAAAATTAGTATACCCAATACCTATGGGTGGAAGGTATAAATGTTGTATTAACATTAAGGACCAAATATCAGTGAGTCGTACTAACCCCAAAAAAAAAACTCACCTAAAGGACATGTAGGTCCATCGGGGCATAATGGGTCTCAAATGAGCCAGATGTCTGGTTGCCGACAAGCCAGGTGTCGGGGTGTCGACAACCCTCAAAACATTCTCGGTAAATGTATATTTAAGCCTATGTAGGAAGGCGTCGAAAGGAGACACGACCATCCTTGTGTGGGTGGATCATCCGTTTCGATTGAACTCAACGTTTGCGTCAGCGGGTAAGGACGGAACTTAAAAGGTGCTTCGACAGCAGCAGCTAATGAAACATCTAAGGAGAAGAGTGGTTTCAATGCTTTCTCAACAGCCCCTGGAGGCGCAAGGAAATTCCTTATGACAAGATTGAACGAATATTGTGAGAATGATCCCCTGACGAACTCAGAAGGCGAGGCTAACGCAACAATGGTGGGAATTCTGAATCCTGACTATGGCCCGGTTTCTGCAGCTAAATCTCCATCGTTGTAAGGCCGCTTCGGTGGCACTAAAGGTCTTCCTGATGGCAGCAGGATTTGACGTGATTCTTATATAGGAGCCATGGGTGTGTGGAGGAATGGTTTCTGGATTTAAACTACTCAAGGGTACAGGGATTGGGAGATGCAGAGCCTGTAATCTTGTAAAGAGTAGTCTTAATGTTTTTCTTCTTCCGTCGCTAGGCCCTGAAAATTTACTAGTAGTCAGCCTTGAAATAAATAAGTCTCATTGCTGGTTTGCTTCCCTATACGTGGCACACGATTCAGAGATATCGCCTTCAAGCCTTAAGTTGTTGATTGAAGCCGCTTCTGCAGGGAAAAAGAGCCTCATTGTAGGAATTGATTCTAATGCAGATCGCCAGATGTGTAGGAAGAGATGCTAATGTAGGAATTGATGCTTATCAAAATTTGGGGAAGTTTAGATATCAATAAAAGGGGTGAGCTGCTTATCGAATGTATTGTATGTTGCAATATGGCGATTTGTAATAAAGGGAATAAACCGACCAGGAACAGGCAGGAGCCACTAAGTGATACCATTGCATTGGAAGATATAAGCGGAAGCATATACGACTGGAAAGTGTTGGAAGACCAGAGCTACTCTGACCATCGTTATATTATTGGGTTGCCCAAAAAGTAATTGCGGATTTTTTAAAAGAAAGTAAATGCATTTTTAATAAAACTTAGAATGAACTTTAATCAAATATACTTTTTTTACACTTTTTTTTCTAAAGCAAGCTAAAAGTAACAGCTGATAACTGACAGAATAAAGAATGCAATTACCCAGTCACAAGCTGTGAAAAAATTTGTCAACGCCGACTATATGAAAAATCCGCAATTACTTTTTGGGCAACCCAAAGTTTCAGCCTTGGAGAGCATGCTGCAGAAATGGTCCTTCGGTAAAGCAAAAGAAAGGCGGATTGGGTTACATTTCGGAACATATTCTGCACAACTATCTCTTCTAGACCAGAAAAGGAAAGAGAAACTGCGGTGGACATAGGCATAACGATCAAGGGTATCAAGAAGACCCTGAATGACTCTCTTGTGTCAGCATATCCTAGAGTCAAACCAAGGGACAAACAGTTATTGTGAACCCCCTAACCCTGATAGGGGAAGATGTTGCGGCTCCGTACTCCTACTTTCAAACCATTCCTTTTGTTTTTAGTCTCTTAGCTGTGAGTGCTGCTTCATATGTTATCTGTTTCTATATGTGCCTGACATATATTATCGTCTCTAGCTCCCAAGTCGGAAGTGTCACTGATAGTTCCAACTATATTAAGTCAACATTGCCGTTAGACCTGTTCTAAAATTGTAAAGTTGCACAGTACTACCTATGGTTTTGTTAAAATCGGCCTGACCACACTTTTGTCAACTAAGTGGAACATCTTAGGATTTAATACCCATTTCATGCTTATGACTTTTCCGCATAGCGACATCTATGGGCCTTGTCCAAGATTACCTCAGGTATTTAAATCACTTCGGTGTTGAGATCTTTCAACATAAGAAGGATGAATCCTCACATTGACATATCTTAGGGTTATAGTTGAGATCCTTCAGCCAGGGCAAGTGATATGTCATGCCCTAGACACTCTTCTCTACCTTCAGAAAACTTTTGAATACCTTCACTTTACTAGTAATCCTCGTATAACATGGTCTCCATATCAAATTGCTTCAAACGCCTTCCCGGCGAGGGACCTTAGCTGAAAAGAATGTCTTCTTGTTAAGACGGATTGGGTATAGCCCGTTCTCATCTGAGCATTGGTTTGGCTGGCGTACTGAAGAATACCCTTAAGAGTGCCGGAAAACCAGGACGTTAACAAAATTCTCAGGCCGTTAATGGTTTACGGATTTATTTCGGCGTTTTTCCTCCACTACGCTTTGTTGCCATATCATATGTGTCTGGTAGACCACTGCTTCCCAAAAAAGAAAGACACATTGTTGTGACAATTGCATTGTCACAACATTTCTCTCAGTGTATAATGAAAATGATTTATTTTGTAATAGTTTTTTATTCGTTCGTAGTCATCTTATACTTAAATCAGCTCTTCAGTAATACCATAACAATTTGAGTAAATAAAATTTGTATAATAAACGCTTTTTGGGCTTTATTCAGCAGCAGCAGCAGCAGAAGTCATTTGGCATTTCACTTATGTGGCCATTAGCGACGCACAAAGTATGGAGCACCCCAATACGAATATGGGTAGGTGGCATATGAGGCGTAATAGGGGGCCGTATAGGCTGGATAATATCCGGGAGAGGCCAGCACTGAGGTGGCAAATGGAGCAGCCACAGCAGCAACAGGGGCCACAGCCGGAGTGGCATAGCTAATGCCAGTTGTCAACAAGTGCGGTTTGGCCAACGCCACAGCCAATGTCATCAAGGCGCATAGACAAATGGTCATCTGAAAAGCAAATAAATGAGAACAAAAAAAAAAAAACAAAATAACGCACACATCCACACTTGAGGCGTTTAGCAGCGTAGTATTAATACGCTTGAGCTCCACTTGTCAAAGTTCGCAACTATTTGCGTATCCATTCACTGGGCCGCAGAGATTAAATAAGGATGACTGACTGAATGACGAATGAATACTCACAAATTTGTACATGATGGCTGACAGAATATCTCTTGGCTACCGTTTTTATGCTAGATGGATGTGCTACGGTGTGGCTTGGTGCTCACTCCCCAATGGTTACGTTGCGAATTGCCAATTGGCGACCACACGTCAATCACTTTTATACCAAGAAATATGCCAATGACTTGGGAGAGCTTATGCTCTCCCTCCTTCTCCACGCTGATGCTTCTTTTTTGTCATATTTTCGTTAGTTCATTTATTAATTCATTCATTCATTCCATTTTACTTCTGTTCTTGATGTTTGATATCTCTTTATGGGCATTTAATGTAAATTCATTATTATCATGTCCATATACCATTCTGTTTTAAGGGGTCTTGCCAACCTTGTGATTGGCACATTTGGTCATCGGTGGTTATGCAACACATTTGGCGGGGAATTATTTGCCCATGACAAAACCTGGGCTTTGTTGTTAGAAAAATGTTTGAAAAGAAAACAAGTAAAAGCGTGCTAAGTTCGGCCTTGCCGAAACTTATATACCCTCCACCATGGATCGCATTTGTCGAGTTCTTCTCCCGGTATCTCTTTTTAGGCAAATCTTATTTATAAAAATCAATTTGTGTTTGTTGGTGCGTTTGTTTGTTCTGAATTGATTCCCTTGAAATTTTCACAGATTTTGTAGGTTGATCTGGAAGGAAACATTGGCTATACAATTTTTTGAAATCAGGAGGGGGGCGGACCCTCCCCCTTACCCCAAAAGTACTGCCCAAAAATAAAAGTGGACCGATCGCGACAATATGGGATTCAAATGAAAGGTATTCAAGAGTAGAGTACGAATTTCATAATAAAAGTTGGGTCCAAGTACCTGGGGTCGTCCCAGCCCCAAAACCCCTTAAAGTAGGTTTGTTTGACTATCAAGACAATATGGGATTCAAATGAAAGGTATTCAGGAGTAGATTACGAATATGGTCAGGAAGAAGAAATATGCTTTATGATTTCTTGATATCGGAAAGGGGGCGGACCCTACCTATTACCCCAAAAACACCATCCAAAATCACAAGTAGACCGATAAAGACAATATGGATATCAAATGAAAGGTATTGAAGAGTAGAAAACGAAAATGGTATTAAAAATTGTATCCAAGTACCCAAGAAGTCGCCCTAACCCCAAAATGTTTAAAAACTGACTAATTAATCGTCCATATCAATATGGGTTTTAAATGAAAGGTATTCGGGAGTAGATTACGAATCTGGCATACAAAATCAGATCGTAGTGTAGCGGGTCACCACACCCCCAAAAATCTCGCCATATGGGCATATGACCCATCATGACTATATGAGACTCGGTTTGTTTGTTTGTTCCGTGGAATCAAAAAACAAGTAAGAGCGTGCTAAGTACGGCCGGGCCGAATCTTATATACCCTCCACCATGGATCGCATCTGTCGAGTTCTTTGCGCAGTATCTCTTTTTAGGCAAACAAAGAATAATAAATATGAGCGGAGGAGGAGGTGGAGCTTTATCAAATTATAGTCCAATTTGGGGCTGAAGAAGCAAAATCGGGAGATTGGTTTATATGAGAGGTGTGTCAAGCTATAGATCGATTCATACCATATTGCACACGTATGTTGAAGGCCATCGATCCATAACCTGATAAAGTTGCTATATAAACCGATCTTGAGTCTTGACTTTTTGAGCTTTTAGAAGTCGCAATTGATATCCGATTTGCCACAGCCGAGAAGCCGTTGTACTAAATCTGTGTCAAATCGGATATCAATTGCGACTTCTAAAAGCTCAAAAAGTCAAGACTCAAGATCGGTTTATATAGCAGCTATATCAGGTTATGGATCGATTTGAACCATACTTCGCACAGTTGTTGGATATCATAACAAAACACGTCGTGCAAAATTTCATTCCAATCGGATAAGAATTGCGCCCTCTAGAGGCTCAAGAAGTCAAGACCCAAGATCGGTTTATATGGCAGCTGTATCAGGTTATGAACCGATTTGAACCATACTTCGCACAGTTGTTGGATATCATAACAAAACACATCGTGCAAAATTTCATTCCAATTGGATAAGAATTGCGCACTCTAGAGGCTCAAGAAGTCAAGACCCAAGATCGGTTTATATGGCAGCTATATTAGGTTATAAACCGATTTGATCCATACTTGGCACAGTTGTTGGATATCATAACAAAACACGTCGTGCAAAATTTCATTTTAATCGGATAAGAATTGCGCACTCTAGAGGCTCAAGAAGTCAAGACCCGAGATCGGTTTATATGGCAGCTATATCAGGTTATGAACCGATTTGAACCATACTTAGCACAGTTGTTGGATATCATAACAAAACACGTCGTGCAAAATTTCATTCCATGGACCGATTTGGCCCATTTACAATCCCAACTGACCCACACCAGTAAAAAGTATTTATGCAAAGTTTCAAACGCCTAGCTTTACTCCTTCGAAATTGGGTGCTTTGGCATTCAATTAATTATTGTTGTTTCAAAACATTTAAGCTACGATAAGAATTTTCTCAGTGTGCTTCGACTGAACCAAGCGTAGCTTTGCCCACCTACAAGTCTGTTAAGTTCTGTCCAGTCGATCATTGTCATCATTTTCATCATTCTCACGATTTTTTCGATTAATATTTTTTATGACTTATTAAGCTAATAATATGTACATAACATTAATGAGAAGCTCATTTACGTCATTGCGATGGATTTGTGTTCCAATGAAAAGGCTTTGATTTGTTGTTAGTGTTGGTAGAGACATTCATTTACACAGCAATATAAGGCATACTTATAAGCCAGCTGTTTGAAGTATGTATCAAGAAATGCTCTATTGTGAATAGTTTGTAGATAACTATTGTGATTTGGGAATAGTACAAAAAAAGCCGATAACACATACATAGTTCACAAAATAGACAAAATATAATAAGTAAAAGCGTGCTAAGTTCGACCGGGCCGAATCTTAGGAAGCCACCACCATGGATTCGGCTAAAAATGAATACAAAATAAATTTAGTTGAAGGGCATCATTTTTCTCTACATAGCAACTACTGTCAAACCAGTAAAAACTGAAGCTTCTGGAAACCGAACAAGGATGATCGGTAGGCTGGTTTACATGGGAGCTATATAACTTGATTTTGGACCGTAATTGGCACGGTTGCTAGAAGTCGTAACTTTGTGCAAAATATCAGCCAACGCGGACAAAAATTGCTGCTTTTAAGGACTCAAGAAGTCAAATCGGGTGATGGGTTTGTATGGAAGCTATATCAGGTTATAGACCAATTTGAACCGTACTTAGTACAGTTCTTGGAAGTCATAACAGAACATTATATGCAACATTTTAGCATAACATATGCAAAAATTGTGGCTTCCTTATGAATAGGAAGTGTAGATATCCGAAAATAAGTGAAGAGACGATGATAGTTGAACCCATGGTAAACTAACTTATAAAACAATTTGCAAATTAGAAAACTATCTTGAAAAATTTAAAAATAAAATAAAAATTTCTGCACTAAAAACAAACCTTCAATTAAATTCCCCTTTAAACAAAATTTCCGTAAAATTATCTCTAACAGAAATATTTTAAGAATCTTTTTTCTTTAGAGAAAACTTCATAGAAATTTTGTCTTTAGAGAAAATTTCATAGAAATTTTGTCTTTAGAGAAAATTTCATAGAAATTTTGTCTTTAGAGAAAATTTCATAGAAATTTTGTCTTTAGAGAAAATTTCATAGAAATTTTGTCTTTAGAGAAAATTTCATAGAAATTTTGTCTTTAGAGAAAATTTCATAGAAATTTTGTCTTTAGAGAAAATTTCATAGAAATTTTGTCTTTAGAGAAAATTTCATAGAAATTTTGTCTTTAGAGAAAATTTCATAGAAATTTTGTCTTTAGAGAAAATTTCATAGAAATTTTGTCTTTAGAGAAAATTTCATAGAAATTTTGTCTTTAGAGAAAATTTCATAGAAATTTTGTCTTTAGAGAAAATTTCATAGAAATTTTGTCTTTAGAGAAAATTTCATAGAAATTTTGTCTTTAGAGAAAATTTCATAGAAATTTTGTCTTTAGAGAAAATTTCATAGAAATTTTGTCTTTAGAGAAAATTTCATAGAAATTTTGTCTTTAGAGAAAATTTCATAGAAATTTTGTCTTTAGAGAAAATTTCATAGAAATTTTGTCTTTAGAGAAAATTTCATAGAAATTTTGTCTTTAGAGAAAATTTCATAGAAATTTTGTCTTTAGAGAAAATTTCATAGAAATTTTGTCTTTAGAGAAAATTTCATAGAAATTTTGTCTTTAGAGAAAATTTCATAGAAATTTTGTCTTTAGAGAAAATTTCATAGAAATTTTGTCTTTAGAGAAAATTTCATAGAAATTTTGTATTTAGAGAAAATTTCATAGAAATTTTGTCTTTAGAGAAAATTTCATAGAAATTTTGTCTTTAGAGAAAATTTCATAGAAATTTTGTCTTTAGAGAAAATTTCATAGAAATTTTGTCTTTAGAGAAAATTTCATAGAAATTTTGTCTTTAGAGAAAATTTCATAGAAATTTTGTCTTTAGAGAAAATTTCATAGAAATTTTGTCTTTAGAGAAAATTTCATAGAAATTTTGTCTTTAGAGAAAATTTCATAGAAATTTTGTCTTTAGAAAAAAATTTCATAGAAATTTTGTCCTGAGAGAAAAAATCATAGAAATTTTGTCTTTAGAGAAAATTTCATAGAAATTTTGTCTTTAGAGAAAATTTCATAGAAATTTTGTCTGTAGAGAAAATTTCATAGAAATTTTGTCTGTAGAGAAAATTTCATAGAAATTTTGTCTTTAGAGAAAATTTCATAGAAATTTTGTCTTTAGAGAAAATTTCATAGAAATTTTGTCTTTAGAGAAAATTTCATAGAAATTTTGTCTTTAGAGAAAATTTCATAGAAATTTTGTCATAAGATAGGTTAGGTTAGGCTGAAAAGAGGGTGCAGATATTAATCCGCCCCATGCCACTATGGACATACACCTAAGCCAGAAATCGGTTTGTTGTGCGCTCTAAAAACTACAAAGTAACCTCTAAAACGAAAATTTCAAATTAGGAATTCCGTGCTACTTACAAAATCCTTAATTGTTTTCAACACCACTCCCCTAAGTTGGTTTATGTCTGGTATTGGGTCCCCACCTAAGTGCTGTTAGACGCGAAAGCTGAGCAATGACATAGGAAATGCTTCAACGTCTTATCATCTTCCCCACATGCCCTACACATGCTGTCACTTGCCGAGCCGATTTTACATAAGTGAGCTCGTAGTCCTATGTGTCCCGTAGCGATACCAATGACCTCCTTCTAACTTCCTTTCAGTAATAACCTCGTCTTCTGGATCCCCCCATAGTATTTTCTCCGTCCTACCGACCGTTTCGCTGTTCCACAATATTGCATGCGCCTTCGTCGTCCCTTAACGTGGACTGCGTCGACCCGAAAGGCTTCGTGTTAACGCCGTCCTTAAGATAAAATTCCATTGAAATTTTGTCTTAAGATAAAATTTCATTGAAATTTAGTCTTAAGATAAAATTTCATTGAAATTTTGTCTTTAGAGAAAATTTCATTGATATTTTGTCTTTAGAAAAAATTTCATTGAAATTTTGTCTTAAGATGAAATTTCATTTAATATCGTCTTTGGAGAAAATTGCAGTGAAATCTTGTCTTTAGTTATATTTTCATTGAAATGTAGTATTGAGTAAAAATTTTGTTGAAATTTTGTCTTTAGAGAAAATTTCATTGACATTTTGTCCTTAAGAAGATTTCGTTGATTTTTTTTTTTTTTTTTGAGAATATTCTATTATAATTTAATCTATATAGGAAATTTCCAGAAAATTTTGTCTTTGGAGAAAATTTCATGGGAATTTTGTCTCTGGAAAAAATTTCAATGGAATTTTGTTCTTATAGAAAATTTATTTCAAATGTAATTTCTATAAAATGCCAATAACATCGAATAAGTCGCTTACCTTCATTTACATTTCATTTGTTTCGCAGCTTAGTTAATCATTTTCTTTTCATCTCTGCACACATAAGCATATTCATGTACAGTGGCGGAATTATTGCATTCAAATCCCATAGCTTTTCGTCTTTTGTTTTGAAAAACCGTTACTGCTTTACTTTAGTACGCACTGAATTTCATTCATAACATACCTATGTCCATGTTTATTTCACTCATAACATTACCATTCAACTCTGTTAGTTCTCCAGTCTCTTAAATATATTTACTCTCTCACTCTTTTGCAATTATCAATTCCTAATGTTAAAATCTCTCTCAGCTACTTTACATTAGTTGCCCTATACTCGTTCATATGAAGTTTTAACCAACACTTGTTATACGGTTTGCCTTGCTTGTGCATCTCAACGCAGTCGACGAACAACTTTTAGCGCGTGCGGCTCTGCCGGCAGAGCATTCGAACTAAACACAAATAATTTTGTAAATAGATTAGCAACACAATGGTAGTTTGAAATGGTTGGGGAGGGGGGGATAGTATTTGCCATTTCTTCTCTTCAGTTTGGTTATTCATTCTTTGTCCTCTGATCAAAAACACTTCTTGCACACAAAATTGCTTTTAACATCTAAGAGAGCAAAAAAAAAAAAAAAAAAACACGACCAGATGAGAGCCAATGAGAGCGCTTCGTGTCTGCTGTTAATTTTTTCGCTCTCGTAAACTGGAAATGGATGGAAATCAATGTTTTTTTTTTTTTGTTTATGTGTGTTTGGACATTTGGGTAGCAACGATGGGTTTTGTCTTTTTTCCGTTTCCACTTTGCTTGGTAAAAGCATAAGGCACTAATAAGAATTACTTTTTAGTAACAAAATATTTTGACAGACACTGGTATATTTCGCGACATTTTCAACCGACGTAACGCATAGCCAACCGACGAGTTTTATGTTTGTTGCTATTGGCACAAATTCACTACATACAGAAAACAGTTTTGTTGGTGTATAAATGTTGTGCCTTTCTTTTCTTCAAAGAACTTGAGGCACTATTGAGTGTTTCTGTTTTTATGTGGCTAACACGCACCGATTTCGAGAGATGTTTACGCGCCGATCACTCGAGATTAACTACTTTTGAATTTGAAAGGAAAATTGTCTTTAAAGTGCAAAAGAAGCAATCAAGGAAATGTGCATGTTAACGACTTTAGTTGAAAGCTCTCTCAGAATTGGGTCAGATTTTTATGCACCACGAGAGGATTTGAAAAGCAATTAAGTGTGCAAAAACTTAATAATGAGAGTAAGAATGTGAATGGGAATAGGAATAGCAATAAATGAGATTGAGTGAATAAACTCTTAGGTTTGCTATGAACATGGAAACGGAAGAGTTAAAAGTAACAGAGGTGGGCAGTAGGTGGCAAAATGATCAAATAAAGAAGTTCATAGCTTTGGCTGACAACTGCACTTTTAAAACATTTGGTGTTTCGCTTTTCGTAAGTTATCAAAGGGCTTTCCAATAAAAGATGTTATTTTTGATATAAAAAAAAGAAACATGCCATTTTGAGATAAATGATCGGATCTTTATTCCATAATGAAGAGGAAGGCATTCCGTTTATAATGGACAAGTAAAAACGAGCTAAACTCAGACGGAACGAATCTTGGTTGAAGGGGTACTTGTGTAGTTGTTTATATACAAAATGTCTGTCAATTCAGCCACTAATTTAATCTTTATTTTGGATCTATATTAGGTTGTTGTCCGATTTGGATTGGACTTGACACAGTTTTTGAAAGTCATTACAGAAATCTAGTCCGAACGGATAGACATTGGACTTTCAAGGGCTCACGATCTCAATTCGCGAGAGCGGTTTATATGGGAGCTATATCAGGTTACACACCGAATTCAAATATATTAGACACGGTTGTTGAAAGACATAACATAGCACTTGGTGAAAAATTGCAGCCAGATCGGATTGCAATTGCTGCTTCCAAGAGCTCCAGACGTCAAATTTAGAGATCGATTCACATATGAGAGTTATACAGGGTGGCTGATGAAAGCCGCTACCAAAAAAAAATGTAATAACTTTTTTTCTATTTAATAATAATAATTTAATAATTAATTTAATTAATTAATTAATTAATTTAATTAATAATAATTTAATAATTAATTTAATAATTTAATTTAACATGAATAAAAGAAAAATGTATTCCATACACCGAAAAAAAAATGTAGCAATATTCATCATTGTAGCAATATTCATCAGCCACCCTGTACATCAGATTAAAGGGCGATTTGAACCATACTTAGTCCAGTGTTTTGACGTTGTAACAGATCACGACATACAAAATTTCAGCCAAATCAGCCATTTTGCCCTTTCAGGGGCTCGGTTTATATTGTAGCTATATCCAAATGTGAACCTATCTGAACGACCTATATAAACAGGAAGTATCCATACATGGGTTAGACAGTTAGATTGATGTGCTAGAGCACAATTTCTTAGAAATTTTGTCTCTTGAGATAATTTCTTTTGCCTTTTGAGAAAATTTCACAGAAATTTTGTCTTTAGAGAAAATTTCACCGAAATTTAGAGAAAATTTTATAGACATTTTGTTTTT